>NW_026261555.1:600000-791014 GCF_024610255.1 Lodderomyces jiufengensis
AAAACGATGAACTAAAAGATAGAAAGCCATTAAGTAAAATCAATAATAATAATGAATTTAAAATAAATAAACCTAAAATCATTAATACCAATAATCAATCAAATCAATTAAGAAAAAATTATAAATATAGTCAATTAAATGATTTTAATCAAAATATATCACCTACACCTTTTAAATCCAATCAATTATCTTTCAATCAAGAATTATCAAATTTAACACCATTAAATAATAATGATAATAATGGAATAACTTTAGAAAATTCTTCATCACCATTTATTGAATCACCTACTGATCAAAAAAGAAGATTTAATAATAAATCAAAACAACAAATTAATCAACAAATTAATCAACAATTCCAAATAAATCCAATAGAACATAATAATCAGCTACATCAAACTAATCTACTACAACAAAATAATCATCTTCATCATCAAAATCAAAATCAACATCCTCATCAACAACCTCCAACAATTTTGAAACCATTAGATCAACCAATCACCAATAATTCACAAACTACACATTCCCCACCCCTAAACATTCCAGAATCAAAATTTGAAGATTTTGAAATTGGTAAAATATTAGGTAAAGGAAAATTAGGTAAAGTATATTGTGCAAAACATAAGCAATCAGGTTTACCAATTGCTCTTAAGATAATGTCTAAAAAGGAATTAATATCAATGAAATTAGAAAAAAATTTTAAAAGAGAAGTTGAAATTCAATCATGTTTATACCACCAAAATATAACTCATTTATATACATGGTTTCATGATTCTATAAACGTTTATCTTGTATTAGAATTTAGTTTATATGGAGAATTATATCAACTTTTAAAAACCAAAAAGAAATTTGATAATATTTTAGCAAGTTATTATATATATCAAATAGTACAAGCATTAAAATATTTACATTCAAAAAATATTATACATAGAGATTTAAAACCAGAAAATATAATGCTTAATTTTAATAATATTGTAAAATTATCAGATTTTGGTTGGTCAGTATATACAAAAACTAAAATTGAAAAACAAGAAAAATTATTAGCTATTGGATCAAATAAAAGAAATACAATATGTGGAACAATGGATTATTTACCACCAGAAATGATTGAACAAAAATCTCATGATTATAAAGTTGATTTATGGGCTTTAGGTATATTAATTTATGAATTTTTAATTGGTAAACCTCCATTTGAAGAAAATGATAAAAATGCTACATACAAAAGAATATTAAAAGTTGATTTAAAATTTCCAACCACTACAAAATTAGATAATGATGCTATTGATTTAATTTTTAGATTATTGAAATTCAATCCTCAAGAAAGAATTTCATTGGATCAAGTATTAGAACATCCTTGGATAATTAAAAATTCTACAAAATGGGTAAATTTATCTAAAAATGAATAAAATTGTATTTATTACTACATATAAATAATTTTTTTCTTAATAATCATCACCTCTAGTTACAACTTCCTTTTTATGTGGATGTAATAATATAGTATGTTCAAATTGTGCAGTATATGAACCTTTTGTGTCAACAATTGGTGGATAATCTTCAACTATACCTGATCTAACTAAATGATTTAACGCTAATAAATATTTTTCTTCACCTGTTCTTTCTAAATATCGTTTACACCATGGTAATGTACCAAAATTTGTTTTAATATTTTTTAATAATGTTGAAGCTTTTTCTGATGGTATTTTAATATTATCAATATTTTGATTTAATGCATAATGAGAACATTCTCCTTCTGGTAAAACATAACCTTTACCAGTTGATCCAAAAGTTTCAATAGCAAAAATTTCACCTTCTTCCATTTTTGTCATATCACCATTTGCAACAATGGGGACAGTTTTTCCCGAATGTATTACGTAATCTCCAATATTATGACCATTTAAGTTTTTAATACATTTTATTGGTAAAATTTTCCCATTTTCTTCCATTTCATAACTTTCCATAACTTCTTGAATTGATTCACCAATATCATTTAATCTTACATCTATTCCACTTTCTTTTATTCCTGTATTTGTAGCTTCTTTAACTGCCTTTAGTATAGTATCATATTTCCCATCTTCATTAAATGTCATTGTGAAAGCTGAATCACATATACGTCCATTTATATGAATTCCAATATCAACTTTCATTATATCATTTTGAGATAAAGTTAATTTATCACCAGTGTTTGGAGTATAATGAGCAGCTACATGGTTTAAAGATAATCCAGTTGGGAATCCAATCCCTTGTTTTAAAGTATGATCATTATTTGTATAATTTCTAACTGAATTTTCTATAAGATCAGCAATTTCAATCATTGTCATTCCTGGTTTTATTGAACTACGAGCTTTTTGTCGAACTCTACGATGAATTTCTGCACCTTTTCTAAAATCTTCCCATTTTTTGGATTGTTGACGATCAAGGTATCTTTTTTCTTCGTCTGTTGTTCTTTGTTTTGTTGAATCAAGTTGATATTCTTGCCATTCTCCTTCGGGGAAAATACCTTCTGGGTAAGATTGATCTATTGATACTAATTTTTTCTTTTTATTTGATTTTTTCTTCTTTTTCTTCTTTTTATCTGTTGTTGATGTTGTTGTATTATCTTCTTGATCATCTTCATCTTCATCTTCTTCAACTGGATTTATATTATTCGTTGTGGATTCGGATGTGATGGATGAACCATTGGTCGATGATGAATTTATGTTTAGTTCTTTGGTCTTATCCTCTATCTCTGTAGTTTGTTCTGGTGACATTGTGAGTGAATATTTACAAGTATATTGATAATGATGATCTTCTTATTCTGTTTTTGAGTTCCGAAAGAAGGATATCTTTATGAAAAAAAAAAATAACATTACGTCATTTTTACACGACTATAAATTATTTGGTTGCAAAAAAATATTTTGATTCTCTGAATATAATTTCATCAAACTATAGGGTTTCAGTGGATACATTATCCTCACTTCGGCATTCATTGCGTAATGACGACAAACCTGTAAAATAAGCTTGTTGTGTTCAACCATAAGTGACTGTGTTAATATGGTCGATGATCCTCGCCGCACAGTGAAGTTGTTGGTCGGAGACTTGAAACACTCCGGATCGCAGCGCCCCTCTTAGTCTTTACATGGTTCTTAACTGAATTATTGTATATTATAAACTACTTACCATTATTACCAAGATTATTAAAATCTGGAGTTTTTAATAAATTTGTTTTATTTAAACCAATATTACCAGGAGATGGTGTAAAAAAATTAACATAATCATTCATATTAAAACCAGTTGGAGTTAAAGTTAAACCAGAACTTGGTAAATTTGAATTTAAATTATTAAAAAATGGAGTTAATCTATTTTGTGGAGTACGATTTATTGTTGATGAAAAATTATTTTGATGATTATTATGATTATTATTAATTCTTTTTGGTGTTACTGGTGGTATTGGAGTTATAAATTGTGATGATGAAGATGCTGAATTTGAAGCTGATGATGAAGTTGATGTTGATGTGGTTGTATTTGATTGTGATTGAATAGTTTGTGGTTGTGGTTGTGATTGTGATGGTTCTATTGGCGTTGGTGCTGGATTGAATGAAATTTTTGGTTTATATGTCTTTGCAGGACTTGGTGATGTAGCTAAATATATTAATAAATCAGCTCCTTCAGTATCTGTTGGTGCAGGAGTTTTAGCAACATCGTTTTCAATTTGTCTTTCAATTTCTCTCTCTCTTTCTTTTGCTTCTTGTTGTGATTTAAAATTTTTAGAATTATTTGGTGATAATGATGATGATGTCATATCTAATGAAGGTTTTAATGTTTGAATATGTTCATTTTTTTTATAATTATTTCCAGTTGATGATGGAGGTGTCATTTGAGTTAAAATTAATTTTTGTGGTGAATTATTTATTCTTCTTTTTTTAGTTGGTGAATCATTTAAATTTTCATCAGAATCATCATTTGCAATATTTTTTAAAGGTGATGAAGAAAGATAAGTTTGTGCTGGTGTTTTAATATGAGTTGGTGATTTTCCATGTGGTGAATAAAAATTATTTGGTGATGATGATGATAACATAAACATTGATGAATCAATAGTTGTATTATTACTAGTACTAAAATTATTATTATTTGATGGTGAATTTTTATTGGATTTATTTATTGAATTACTTATATAATTTTTTAATGGAGAAGATTTTGGTATAGAATTTGAATGATGATTTATTGATGATTTCATGTTTATTGGTGATAACAGTTGTTTTGCTGTAATACTAGCTTTTGATAATTTTTTCTTTAATTGACGAGCTATTTTCTCCAATTCTTCCTTTTTTAATGGTGTTTTGACTTTTGGACCATTTGATAATGTTGTTGAATTATTTGGGTTTGAAGATGACTGATGAAGGTTGTTGTTGTTGTTATTGTTGTTGCTATTATCATTTGATGTTGTTGTTGTTGTAGTAGTAGTAGTAGTAGTGTGCATTGACATATCTGAAATTATTGATGCGTTTGTAGTTGAATTGATTGAGGTTATATTATTGTCTAAGTACATGCAATGATACTGATTTCTAGTTTTGTAATTTATATATATAATATTGTCCTTGATTAATAAATATATAAATATTGTATTTATTGAATTTATAAAGTCTTTTATAAATATATTTTAGACGTGTCTTATTTGGTTGTAAATTGTTTAATGAAATATTTGAAAAGGTAAATTAAATGTTCCTTATAAAGTGATATAAAAAAAATGGATATTGTTTTAATAAATATATAAATATATAATATGATTAATGAATAATAGTACAATAAAATGAAATAGCAAATTTGATATTTAATGAAGTTATTGATTGAATTAATTGGTTTTAAGAATTATAATTCTCTGGTTGTAAAATTAAATTTAAATTATATTTTTTTTTTCTCTGATGATAATTAAAAGAAATTTTCTATTGGGGATTTTATTTTATTTTATTTTTACTTTTGGATTAATTCTAAAAGACTAAACTTCTAAACTGAACTAATTAATTGTAGAATTTAATTAAAAATGAACAAATTGAAATTGAATTGATTATTAAAATTGAAAGTGAAAAGAAGAAAAGTAGTTGAATTTAATAATCATATATAAAATATTATTACAAAGCAGCAATATAAATTCTATGAAAGGAGAATAATTCTTTATTTAGTATTAATTAATTAAAAACTTACACAATCACGTCAATGTTAATTAATTAACTCAATTTAGTTTAATTAATTACAGATACTGCTGCTACCAATTGATTGAAATTCTTTCATAGTAATCTAAATTTATTTTACAATTTCTGTATGGAGTTCCTTTCTTTTTAAACTTCTTTCTTTAATAGTAATGAAGAGATTATATTATAGATTTAAAAGTTTAGAATACAGGCACTTGTTTTAATGGGTCTACAAAATCTAAGAATTATTTTCCTTCATTAGGTATAATTGAATTGTACACTTAAAGATTTAAGCGAATTTTTTAATACACACACTCCTCAAACGAAATGTAGATCATACAATATGCTATGAGAGAGTTTGTAATAATATAAGTGGATTTAGAAATTAGATTCAATTTCTCCAATTTAGCCTGAAACAAATTGTCGTGTGAGAAATAACGAATTTCACTTTAAACATAAACAGAAAGAAAAATAAAAAAACATCTTAATATCGCTATTAGTATCAACAACAACAATTTGATAGTTTGTTTCAATTAAAAACAATTAGAACTGGATTAATTTTTTCTCTTGACAGATATCAAATGTGTGTCTTACGAAACAGGAATCTGGAATAAACATCAAAACATAAAGGACATGAATACTGAATTATCAATTATAGTAATCTTACTGTTGACAATTATTGTTGACAAATATGTAATAACGGGAGCGGCCTCGAGAATGGTTGATAAATTGACTCAAGGTAGATCGAGTCAATTTATCATGTGGACAATTTATATATATTGTATTAAATTTCCTTATTTGTCTTTCAATAATTCATTAACAAAATATAATCAGTTTCAAAATTCAGAGATTAAATGGAATGAACTAGGTGAATCAATAACTAAATTATTTTCCAATACAATATTTTATATATTTATTGGACTTGCTATAAATGCTTATATAGTGGATGAAGTTAAGGGAAATAGATTATCAAAAAAAAAATTCAAGGAAAAAAATTCTTTTGAAAAATTATAATGAATGAAGAGTATAGATTTATTTAATTGTAAATAGTAATGAAGATCATATTAGAAATGAAAAAACTAATCATTTATTTTAAAATTTGGGCTGTTGTATTGACATTAACCTAGAAATTACTTACTTTCATTGAGTACAATTGCTCTAAATATCTTAAAAATTTTAGCGACCTTTTCAATCACCATCAAATAAAGTATAGAATTTCGAATTTTACAAAATGAGTTTTTAGGAATGAGAGTATGTAATTGTCTATGAAGGGATTAAAAATTTGTAATGATTAAAATTTTGCTGCAAAATAATTGAGAAAAAGCTAGCTATTACTAGCAATTAAAATTATGAAGCTAGGTGCGATTAATACTTACACATGTACTCTATGAAAATGGTCTAACAGTTAGTCTAGTGGTGAATAAATTTTTAAATTGAGATTTCAAAACATGGTTAATAATCAAATTTTCAAGATAAATTTAAAATAGATTGTATTGATACCGCTTGATTCCGAACGAATTTTGCAGCTCAAATATAATAAATCTTATCGTAAATTTATTTAGTGTAATATCAAAAATGTATTTAATATCATAATATTGTACATAATTTTTCAAACCCAATTTTAATCAATTGAAATCAACTTACCAATCAATTCAATAATCATGATGTGGGTTCTATTAGGTATAATCACAGTAATATATTTAACATATCAAACATTCAATAGTATACTACCTAATTATTTTTTAGTACCACCAAGGAATTGGAAAGATAAATTATTAAAAGTTATAAATTATAATAAACCAATATATTTAAAAATAGGTTATAAAAGATCAAGTTATAGAAGAAGATTACTATTAGCAAGTGAAAATCCATCATTTTATACAAATTATATAAATAATAAATTAAAAATTAATCCAAAAGATATACAAAATAAGAATAAATTTATGGAAGAAACTAGGAGAAGAGATGTTGATGATCCCAAAAGAAGAATTTTATATGGATTTTATCATCCTTATGCTAATAATGGAGGTGGTGGTGAAAGAGTATTATGGGAAGCTGTTAAATCAACATTAAATGCAGATTCTAAAAATATATGTGCAATATATACATCAAATTTAGATGCAGAACCTTTAGAAATACTAAATAAAGTTGAAAATAAATTTCATATTAAAGGTATGGATCATTCAAGAATTGTATTTATATATTTAAGAAAATTTAATAAATTAATTGATAGTTCCTATTGGAAACATTTTACTATTATTGGACAATTAATTGGACAAATTTTATCAAGTTTAGAAGCATGTTTTGAATTATCACCAGATGTTTGGGTAGATACTATGGGATTACCTGGTAGTTATTTTATTGCTTCTATTGTTTTAAAAATACCTATAATTGCTTATGTTCATTATCCAATTTTACAAGAAGATATGTTTAATAAATTAAAATATAATAAATTATCAGATATTTGGAAATTGAAAAATGTAATTGATTTAAAAAATTATATTAAATTTATTTATTGGTCAATTTTGTATTATATTTATGTATATTTAGGATCTTATGTTGATTTAACTTTAGCTAATGGAACTTGGACTTTTAATCATATGAAAAAAATTTGGATTTATAATCAACCATTAGGTAAGCATATTACAACTTTATATCCACCATGTGGTACTGAGAATTTGGTTAAAGAAGAAACAACTAACAAAGAAAGAGAAAATAAATTGTTATACTTGGCTCAATTTCGTCCTGAAAAACGTCACATTTTAATACTTAAAGAGTATCAACAATTCTTAGTAAACAATTATCCAGGTATTGCTAAACCAACTCCAGAAATTCCAACTTTAGTATTTGCAGGTTCATGTAGAACAAAAGATGATACAGCAACATTAGAATTTTTACAACAAGAAACTCAATTATTGAAATTAACGAACTTTGTTGAATTCAAAGTTGATATATCATACAAAGAAGTTATTGAATTATTATCAGTTTGTAAATTTGGACTTAATGCAATGTGGAATGAACATTTTGGAATTGGAGTAGTTGAATATATTGCAAGAGGTTGTATTCCAATAGTTCATGCATCAGCTGGTCCTTATTTGGACATTGTTAAAAATGAAGATGATGAACCAAAACAAGATTGGCATAATTCAATAGGGTTTTTTTTCAAATCTTTTGCTGACCCTGATTTTAATCCTTCCGAACAACTAGTTGAACTGAATGAAAATAAATTTTTATTATTTGAATTTAATGGTGAAATTTTAGAATTTCCAACTTTAGAACAATTATTAACTATAATTTTTATAAAAGATAAAGAATTAATAAGTCATGCTAGATTAAATAAAATGAGACATATTGGTAAAGAAATTGTTATTGATAAATTTTCAAATGAAATATTTGATAAACAATGGATTGGATATATAAAAGAAATTGATAGTTTGGAGAAAAAATATAGAGATGAAAGAAGAGGTAAATTAGAAAAAGTCTATTAGATTTATAAATATACTACATTCGGGACCTTATAAATATTTTGGGTTGGTTGTAACTCTTAATCTCTAACTTTTTGAAGTATACTTTCGTAATGTGTTAGTCGTGTAAAAATGTTGTCGTATTTGGTAGCTCTGTGATTTATTTTAACGTGTCCAAAGATTTTTCAAATCAACAATATGTAACAAACCAATTAAATAATTAAACAACCATTAATCCAGCATAATACAACCACATCAATTGTCCAATTGAATACTTCTTTTTCCACCATGAAGTTGGACATCACAAAAACATTTAGTCATCATTCAGATAGAGTTAAAGGTATAGATTTCCATCCAACAGAACCATGGGTTTTAACAACATTATATAATGGTAAAATTGAAATTTGGTCATATGCAACAAATGCATTAGTTAAATCAATACAAGTTACAGAATTACCAGTACGTACTGGTAAATTTATTGCAAGAAAGAATTGGATTGTTGTTGGATCAGATGATTTTCAAATTAGAGTTTATAATTATAATACTGGTGAAAAAATTACTCAATTTGAAGCTCATCCAGATTATATTAGAGCTATTGCAGTACATCCAACAAGACCTTTAATTTTAACTTCAAGTGATGATTTAACTATAAAATTATGGAATTGGGATAATAATTGGAAATTAGAACAAATTTTTGAAGGTCATCAACATTATGTTATGAGTGTTAATTTTAATCCAAAAGATCCAAATACTTTTGCTTCTGCTTGTTTAGATAGAACTGTTAAAATTTGGTCTTTAGGAAATTCACAACCAAATTTCACATTGGTGGCTCATGATGCAAAAGGTGTGAATTATGTTGATTATTATCCTCAAGCTGATAAACCATATTTAATTACTTCAAGTGATGATAAAACTATAAAAGTTTGGGATTATCAAACCAAATCTTGTGTAGCTACATTAGAAGGTCATTTATCAAATGTTTCATTTGCAATTTTTCATCCTGAATTACCAATTATAGTTTCTGGTTCAGAAGATGGAACTATAAGATTTTGGAATTCAAATACTTTTAAATTAGAAAAATCAATAAACTATAGTTTGGAAAGAGTATGGTGTATTGGTATATTACCAAAATCAAATGTTATTGCTGCTGGATTTGATTCAGGATTTGTTATAATAAAATTAGGTAATGAAGAACCACTTTTTTCATTAGATTCAAATAATAAATTAATTTATGCTAAAAATTCAGAAGTTTCACAATCTATAATAAAACCAAATTCAGCTCAAGGTTTAAAAGATGGCGAATCATTAAATCTACAACAAAGAGAATTAGGAACAATTGAAATATTTCCACAATCATTAAGTCATTCACCTAATGGTAGATATGCTGCTGTATGTGGTGATGGTGAATATATAGTTTATAGTGCATTAGGTTGGAGATCAAAAGCTTATGGAAGTGCTCTTGATTTTGTATGGAATAGTCATGATACATCAGCTGCATGTCCATTTGCAATAAGAGAATCAGGTGTAAGTGTTAAAATTTATAAAAATTTTCAAGAATATCTACAATTAGATTTATTATATCAAGCTGATAAAATTTTCACAGGTGCTTTATTAGGTGTTAAATCAGAAGGTTGTATAACATTTTATGATTGGGAACAAGGCAAATTAGTAAGAAGAGTTGATATTGATGATGATATAACTGAAGTTGTATGGTCAGATAATGGAGAATTATTAGCTATAATAACTACATCAAATTCAAGTGGTAAAACTAGTGGTACTTCAACTATTGGTAGAAAAAGTGATGAAACATATTTTTTAAGTTATAATCAAGAACTATTTGAACAAGCTCTTGCCAATGATGAATTAGATCCAGAAGAAGGTGCAGAACTGGCTTTTGATGTGTTGTATACATTACCAACTTCAGAATCTATATTATCTGGTAAATTCATTGGTGATGTCTTTGTATATACTACAGCAACTACTAATAGATTGAATTATTTTGTTGGTGGTGAAGTAATAAATTTAGGTCATTTTGATCGTAAAGTTTATATAATTGGTTATAACGCAAAAGATGGGAAATTATATTTAATTGATAAATCATTTGATGTTATATCATGGTATATTAATTCAGAAGTATTGGAATTACAAACTTTGGTAATGAGAGGTGATTTAGAACAATTTGCAACACATAATATATTGGATGAAGAAACAGGAGAAGAAACTCCAGATTTAGCCACAGTATCAATAGAAAATTTATCAGAAGAATATAATAATCTTATTTCAAATTATTCCAAAACAGAATTAAATCAATTATCAAGATTTTTTGAAAAATTAGGTTATTTATCATTATCATATTCCTTATCACAAGATTTTGATTCAAAATTTCAAATCTCTTTAAGTACTGGTAACTTAAAACAAGCTTATGAATTATTATCAACACAACAAAGTGAAAATCCAAGTTTAGCTTCTATAAATATACAGAAATGGAAAAAATTGGGTGATTTAGCATTAACAAAATGGAATATAAAATTAGCTCAAGAATCATTTTGGTTAGCAAAAGATTATTCATCTTTATTATTGTTATTATCATCATCAAATAATAAAGCACAATTGATAAAATTAGCAGAAGAAACTGAATCAAAAGGAAGATATAATATAGCATGGCAATCTTGGTGGTTAGTTGGTGATGTTAATAAATGTTTAGATTTGTTAGTTAAAAGTGGTAGATATACTGAAGCTATTTTATTTGGTACAAATTATGGAGTTGATCATGAAAGATTAGAAAATTATATACAAGAATTTAAAAGTATATTAAAATCAAAAAATAAAGATAAAATAAGTGAGAGATTAATTGATGATTTTACAAAATTAAATATAAATGGAAGTTCAGCACCGTTAATTAATTTTGAAGAAGAATCAACTGAAAAAGAAGAAGAAGCAGTAGAAAAAGATGAAGAATCAGTGGAAAATCAAGAGGATGATTTGGGAGAAGAAGAAACAGAATCAAAAGAAATAAATAATGAAGAATTAGAAGAAGAAGTTGATGACGCAAATGGAGAAGTTGAAGTAAAAGAAACTTAAGAACCTTTTAATAGATTAAAATTAATAAATAAAAATTTAAAATTTTGCAACTGTTTATTTTTTTCTATCAAGACAGACAAATATACACTCTTTCATTAAATTAGTAACATAAACTTCATTAAACATCTTCTTAAGTCTTTCTTCCATTAAAACTATTTCAGTATCATCATTATTAATTTCACTTAATTTTAATATAAATTTCCCACCAGGTTTTAATATTTTCGACATTAATAATATAGAAGCATCAGCTAAATCAATATTCCCCTTTTCAGGATTCATTATTGAATGATTTAAACCCTTGTTATTATTATAACGTAAATAAGGATTAGTTTCAGTATGATCATAATATCCACTTTGTTGTTTTCCAGGTTTTGATAAATCACTAATTACTAAATCTATTTTCCAATCAATTTTTTTTGAGTTAAGTTTCAAATTATCTAAATTTTCAGTTAATTGGTGAATTATATCATCTTCTTTTTCTTCTGATGATGTTTCTTGTTCTTGTTCGAAATAAGATTTTTGAATTAATTCTTCCAGTGATTGATTTATTAATTTATATTTTTGAGAATTTAATTCTATATTCTTAAAATGATTAATTATATTATTTGAACTTAATTTTGAAAAAATATTACCTTGAATTGATGAAGTACCTAATGGTGGATTTTTAAACAAAATATCAAATCCTAGTACATAAATATTTTTGGAAAATAATTTATAATCTTTAACGTGATTGATTTTTATTAATTTTTCAACTACATAATTTAACCAATTACCAGGAGCAAATCCTATATCTAAAATTTTTTTAGTCTTATAATCAATTATATCATATTTATTATCTAGAAATTGAAATTTTTTTTGAGATTCTATTTTTTGAAGTTCTGCTTCTTCTGCTCTTGTTATTTTTTTCAATTTTGGAAATGTCTTGTAATGTGATGAATGTGGTGATGATTTAGTTAATGCTATTGAAAATTGACGAAACAAGTTTCTTAATGGGAAAATTAATGATTGATGAGGATGCCGTATTCTTAACACTGTAGAAATTGATGTTATAAACATTATGAAGAGGAAGTTATAATCAATTCGAAATCATTATAGTTGGAACGCGTTTATGTGTTTCCATATTGGATCAAGACTTGTTATGCGGCTCATGTTTTTGCTTATTGTGTAATCAAAAAAATTACAAGTCTTGAAATCAATTCATGAGACAATCAAAAAAGGTCACAATTTCCTTAGCAGTCACTTTGGCCACGAGGCACTACTTTATTTAGTACTCGTTTGGTAGCTTTACTGAGAAATGAAAAATTATGATAAAATTTTTCAGTTTTTCAATTTCTTTAATACTCTTCCCTTTTTCTTTTCTTTCTTCTATATCCACGTCGAATCAATCAAATTTACCAATTTATTTTTTGGGAGACGATATAATTATCAAAGATGTCTAAAATCACTTCATCTCACGTTCGTGAAAACGTTAAAAAATTATTAGAACATTCTAATGAAACTAAAAAAAGAAACTTTTTAGAAACTGTTGAATTACAAGTTGGTTTAAAAAATTATGATCCTCAAAGAGATAAACGTTTCTCAGGTACTTTAAAATTACCTCAAGTTCCAAGACCAAACATGACCATTTGTATTTTTGGTGATGCTTTTGATGTTGATAGAGCTAAATCTTTAGGTGTTGATGCTATGTCAGTTGATGATTTAAAAAAATTAAATAAAAATAAAAAATTAATTAAAAAATTAGCTAAAAAATATAATGCTTTTGTTGCTTCAGAAGTTTTAATTAAACAAATCCCAAGATTATTAGGTCCAACTTTATCAAAAGCTGGTAAATTCCCAACTCCAGTTTCTCATAATGATGATTTATATTCAAAAGTTACTGATGTCAGATCAACTATTAAATTTCAATTGAAAAAAGTTTTATGTTTAGCTGTTGCTATTGGTAATGTTGAAATGGAAGAAGATGTTTTAGTTAATCAAATTATGATGGCTGCTAATTTCTTAGTTTCATTATTAAAGAAAAACTGGCAAAATGTTGGATCATTAGTTATTAAATCAACTATGGGTCCATCATTCAGAATCTATTAGATTATTTTACATATTTTTTTCATTATTGATCAAAGATGATTAAGAGTGATTTTTTTAAATTTATAGTTTAATAGATATCGATTTATTATTTTAATTCGATAAATGCTTTAAATGTAATATTAATATTATCACTTTATTAATTAGAAGCTCTACTTTTTACGTTGGCTTTTTCACTCTATTAGAAGTATGATGTATCGATTTTGCTACCAAACAATTATTAACTTAAAATTACTTAAAAAATGTTGACTTCAGAGAAAAAAAAAATTTTTGAAGGAGAAAATAAATCCTATAGAATAGACAGTAGTTTTAACACCACATCAATCCCAAACTGCATTGGAGTTGATCGATAAGTACTCAAACTTAAAATATTCATATCATTCAGTGAAGGTAATTCTTGTTCCTTATAATAGCATGTTCTAATTACAAATTGTTTGGGTAAATCCAAAAAAAACCCGATATTGGGTTAAACAGGGGAGATATTCAACCTTATGATATAGATGATGACTACATGTTTCAAACTATAAGGAGGATGATTTTATATTCGGATCTAATTGTTGGATACTTTTTGAGTTTTCTAAATATTGGGATTTATAAGACTTGATTGGTTTTCGATATGGAAAATTGTGATAACTTCACAACATAATTTGTTGAAAGTGTGTTACAAGAAGAAAACTCCATAAATTTTTCTACCAAGTAAATTGGTTTTTCTTGTTATCTTAAAAATTGGCTAATCTTGCAAGTAAGCTCACAATTAAATTGTTAGCTGTCATATTTTGGGAATTTGTGTATTTAATCTTCTTTGGGTTGTGTTTAAAAAGTGATGTTTAAAAGAGAGTTTCGAGGTAATCTACCAAAGAGGGCCTGGTATGGTGTAAATCCGATTGTTCAACTTTGAAAAAATTTCGTCTTCAACTGAAGCTACTACATTATTATTGAATAAATTTCCACAGTATGATACAATTCCATCAAGTTTTGGTTTATTAAATTTCAATTCAAATTCTTGTAAATATTCATCAATTGGTCCAATATATAAATTGCTTAGTCTTTGGACAGATGTGACTTCTTCAATGGCACTTTTTTCTTCATTGACAACTGTTTCAATTGTTGGATTCTTTTCGAGTTTTATAAATAATGGGATTTATAGGACTTGATTGGTTTTTGAGTAATGAATTATCATTCATTGGGAAAGTTAGTTAGATTTTGGATTAAGCAGGGGCAATAACCGCCCTTGTGATATTTCATACTTTGAGGATTTTGCAAAAATAGTTCGTTGAAAATCTGTTACAGAACGAGTTTTTTTCACTAAATCTGCTTCAATTGTTGGATTCTTTTTGAGTTTTATAAATAATGGAATTTATAAGACTTGATTGGTTTTCTAGTAATAAATTATCACTCATTGGAAAGATTTTTTTGATGCCGGATTAAACTGGGGAGATGTCCCCATTATTCTTAGATTGAAAATTTGAAATTGTGAAAACAAATCTATTCAAATTTTTTGTTATTTGGTGTTATACCATGTTTTGTGATATTAAACCCGATAAGATCTGCAAAAAGGCTTCAACATTAACTTTTTTAAATGTATTAACAAATAGTTAATGTTTGGATTGATACTCCTGAAAAAAAACTAATAATGCTTTTTTTTTGATTTCCAAAAATTCTTTAATTAGGTACGAATGGCTCGATTGTGTTTCCTTGCAATTACAGGAACCATGCTTAGTTCCTGGACAAATGTGACACACAAGATATATAGACTTTCCTGTCCTGGATGTGGAAAGGCCCGACAGTGTCTATATGTAGTCTTTAAAGTGGTCTGGATACCTCATGTTGACTATGGTTTTTATGTGAAGAAAACTTTGTTTTCACACTGATACAAATAGTACAGTTATCATAATCTTCGATGATACATTTTTTTTTATTGAAATGTGTATCAATTATTGGATTCTTTTTGAGTTTAGCAAACAATGGGATTAGTTAGACTTGATTGGCTTTCAGTAATGAATTTTCATTTCTTGGACAGATTAGGATAGTAGATGGGATACAATACCGTCTTAATTCATAAACCGACCGTGAGTTGGATATAATAAGTTTTCTTTCATAGCGTGAGTTGAACTTAATAAATGTATTATGTTAGTTGTATTTTATTCGTCCCCGGTGTAATTTTCTCTATATTTCCGAAGATGCTTGCAGAAGAAGATGCTACAATGAACTGGTTTATCGATAACCTTCATTACACTATTTGTATTCCTCTCGTACATCTTTCCAAGAAAATAATAGATGCATATTTGACAACTCATGCTGCTGCAAGATCACATTTACTTCGTAGTTTTACGAAATTTATTTTTAATTGCTTTGGACTGTCAATTTTGAACATTTGATAAGATTTAGCTGCAAAAAAAAAATAATTTACACGAATAATATGGAACAATATTAACCCTTTCATCTCATTCAAGATATTATCACCACTTACAAAGAGATTCTACATATTGGTCCACATTCTAAACCACCCTGTGTGAGCGTTAAACCACAAGGTTTAAATCAATCGAGCGAAAAGGCATAGCAAAATTCATATTAATTCGCTAAACTTTAAAACGTCATTCAGTCAAAACTAACTTACAATTAAGTCCCCTATTCATTTTTAAAAACGAACTGTATTTAATCTTTTTGAAAAAGCAACAGTGATATTATTACAATATTGATCTCTTTATGGTTGATTCCATATCACTTTAAGAAAAAATTATGCAAAACGCACATTGGTTGTGTTTTACGTAACCTAGCAAATCAAATTTCTAAATATTCGTAAATTAACAGTTTAATTAAATATAAGTCTATTGCTATAACCTCAAAATTTGAAACAATATCGAATTACTGGATCTAAAAGAAGTCACTTTGAGAACCCTAATTTCTGATTTCTAAAGCGAGCGTCATCATTATAAACTCTACATCAAAATGAGCACTCTTGTCAACCATTTTGGAATAATAAAGTGGCCAAGATACAAACAAATTTAATAAATTATTAGAATTTATTATATTACTACATAAATTTTTCCAACACCGCTAACTGACTGTCAAAAGCGCAAAAGAAGCTTTGAACTATTTTTAGAATTTTCACATCAAAAAAACAAACATGTGCTGGGTAAAAATGAACACAAGAAGATAAGGTTCAAAGTGTTAAACTAAATATACATACAAAATAATCAGATTTCAAATTTTTTTATTGATGATAGTATGACATTATGAATTTTTACAATATGAATTTAATGAATTATTAATGTAGATCTTATTGTTTGATGTATCACTTTGTTCTACCCCTTTTGTTGCATGAGAAAAAAATTTTAATAAAAAATTTCAAAAGATTTGCGGAACAACAGTAAAATATTGTTCATTCTCAAGGTAACAGAAACTTATTGAAGCACGCTGTAACTTATTAGGTGAAACATGTTCTTGGTGAACAATCAGGTTCGATCATTTATGGGTGGATTGGTTGATGTGGTCTCGATCAAAACTCACTACTATGATGTAAAAAGACATAAGTTGGTATACATTGGTAGGAACCCAACTTTATTTCAAATTTTAATAAAACCAACGTCAAACAATTATGCATGAGCAATACTAAAAGGCATTCATAAGAAAGTTTAATCAATACATTCAGGTCATTTTGATAGATTTATTATTAATTAATCCCCACAAAGTAATCTGTAGGTTGACAATGTTGCATATTTAATCGTGTCAAATTGAGTAATAATTCGGCTTTTGGAGATAATATTAATTAATATCAATGTTTTAATTTACCGATAGGTTTACGAAAAATTTAATTTATTTCCAATTTATATATTCAAATGTGATTTTTCATTTACGAACTTGCAATTTTTGCAATGAATTAATTAATCAATTCAATTACGAATTGCTTGTTAGGGCCAAAGTAGGAAAGAATTATGACAATTATTATGTTTATGTTTATGTTGTTTATGCAATTTTGCCTCGAAGGGCCCCAAAACTTTGAAAATCAAAACAATGATGCGTCAAAAAATTGATTGATAATAATTGGAGTAAAGGTTGGTAAAAGTTCAGGATTTTACTATAAATACTTGATAAAAGTCTTGGTTAACTTAATAAATTGTTTTCCTTTCTTTTTCTTATCATTTCAAAATCAATTAATCCAACTTCCAACAATCGCTTAATTATGAGAATTTCTTCAATCGCTTTATTAGCTTCAACCGTTTTAGCTTCAACCGTTGTAGCAGCTCCAGCTCCAGCTTCATCTTCAGAAGACGCTGCTCCAACTACAACAGAAGCTCCACTTACAACTGATGTTCCAACTACAACCGAAGCTGAGACTACTGAACCTGAACTTCAAATTACCAATTCTAAATATTTCGTTGATGTTGATAATCACATCGTCGATGGATTCGGTGTTCCATTATATTCAACTCAAACAGCGCTTTATGATGGTGCTGAACGTGCTAGTTTCTTTTTAATGAGTTTAAGTTATACTTATTATGAAGGTGGTGGAGGTAATGAAGAATATGTTACTGTTTCATTTTTAGGTGATACTGGACATACCGGTGGACCTGATACCGGTTATACTGTTAGTGCAGAGACAACTCCAATTACAACTACTACTCCACTTACAACTGAAGCTCCAACTACAACCGAGGCTACGACTACTGAACCACAAACTATTAATTCTAAATATCAGGTTGATGTTGATAATCATATTGTTGAACCTTGGGATCTTCCATTATATTCAACTCAAACAGAGCTTTATGATGATGATGAACGTGCTAGTTTCTTTTTAATGAGTTTAAGTTATACTCTTGATTCTAATGAAGAGGGACAATATGGTGGTAAAGCAGATTACGTTACTGTTTCATTTTTAGGTGATACTGGACATACCGGTGGACCTGATACCGGTTATACTGTTAGTGAAGAAACAACTCCGGTTACTGAAGAATCTACCTCTGCACCAACTTTGAATATTGCTCCATCTACTTCAACTCCTGAATCTATTCCATCATCATTATCATCATCAGCTGCTATTAAATCAGGTTGGTCAAATTCTACTGCTT
Organism: Lodderomyces jiufengensis; assembly: GCF_024610255.1. Lineage (NCBI taxonomy): Eukaryota > Fungi > Ascomycota > Pichiomycetes > Serinales > Debaryomycetaceae > Lodderomyces > Lodderomyces jiufengensis. The sequence continues at coordinate 618,859 of NW_026261555.1, forward strand.
CAGGCTCAGGTGCTTCAACCACTTCTGCTAAAGGTGGCTCTACTTTAGAAACTGCTGCTTCAACTTCAGGTTCAGGTGCTATAACCACTTCTGCTAAAGGTGGCTCTACTTTAGAAACTGCCACTGCTATTGAATCAACCGTCGTCACAATTACATCATGTAGTGAAGGTCATTGTACTCCAATTTCAACTTTCACCACTGGATTAACAACAGTTACTGAAGATTACACGACTTATACTACTTATTGTCCATTATCAACCGAAATTGTACCATCTACAACTGTAATAACTGTTACTAGCTGTAGTGCAGGCCATTGTACTCCAGTTTCATCATACACTACTGGATACACTGTTGTTTCAAAGGAAGAAACAATCTACACAACATATTGTCCATTAACTGCTGTTCCAACTACTATTTATGAATCTACTGCTCATGGTGGTGAAGTTCATACTTTTACAACTGGATGGACCGTTATTACACATGGTGACGTTGAATATACTACCTATTGTCCATTAACTATTCCAACCACCGTTATTGAATCTACTGCTCATGGTGGAGAAGTTTACACTTATACTACTGGTTATGCCGTTATTACTGAAGCAGCTACTGAATATACTTCATATTGTCCACTTACAGCTACCGTTGCCGCTGAATCAGCTTCCGGTACCCTTGTAACCGTTGGATCTCATGCTACTGCTGAAGCATCATCAGTTGCTACTTTAGAAGGTTCAGCCGCTATCAAATCAGTTTCAATTTTAGCTACTTTATTTGCTTTCATTGGTATTTTAATCTAGATTCAATAATTGAGATCAAATCAATTTACTTTATCAATAAAATTGTGTTTTTTACTTTCGACCTTTTTAAAAAAACATTTCAAGTTATATTTGTTCTTTTTCATGTTTCAAAATTTGCTTGCTTTTTAATTATATTTTTTTGTATTTTCTTTTAAGTTTTAAATTTAAATATTTAGATTTTTTATAGCTTTCTTTTTCAATATATTTATTTCGAGTGATATCCAATTGATTTAGGTTGTGACATGTAGTTAGTTTTTGCATGAATGAAATGTTTGATTGAGCATTTCAGGTAGAACAACAAAACTGTAGGCAATTTCTAACCAGCTTATTTATCAAACTAGTCAAACTGTTTTGTGTAACTTTTGCATCAAATTTCTGAAACATTACTAAATATTATCAGATTAACAAAACTCATAAACTTTAAAAACCCTGAACTCAATTTCACGATTATTTTTCACGCATTTTCATCAGATTGTTATGAAGTCATATATTACATTTTAAACGCTAGTCAGTAGTCATAAACTCATACTTTACAACAACTTTGGTGTCAAAAGTAAACGATAAGTATTATAAAATAAAAATGCAAAAGGTAGAAACAAGTCCTTTTTACATCGAAAACCTAAACATTTTAAAAATTAGTATATGTGATTCTCTGTAATTTAGAGTTGAGAGATTGGTTTACTATAGATAAATTTAGTGGGAGATCACCGTCCAGACAGAACTTAAAAAACTAGCTTTCGAAAAAGTCATCACAAGTTTATCATTAAAGTGCTAGTACAATAAATACCTAATCTATAAATAAATTTAATACCCAACAACCCTTAGTTTCTTATCTTGCTTCTTATTCTTTTTATTATGTTTCTTATCAGATTTAGTGGGTAAACTTATAGTCTTCTTATGGAATGGTGAGTTAATTTTACCTTCTATATTATTCATTGCGAAAAATTCTTCATCCAAATCATCACCTGCGCTTTCTAATTTAGCTTGTTTACCACCGTAGAATAAAGTCTTTGGTGTTGTAGTGGTGTTTTCATCTATGTTATTTTCTCCTCCTATATGCATTGAGAAATTCAATTTTGCTAAATCTTTCTTCAAATCAAATTCATGTATTGGTATCCCCCTAATTTTCATCGCATGTTCTATTTGTTGTTGTCTTGATTCTGGTAAATGCTGTAAGTTATATAATTCCTTATTGAATTCTCTACTTTCTGATAAATTAAGTAATTGCCATTCTCCATTCTCCAATTTTACTGGTGGTGGATTTACATACAATAATTTTCCATTAACATAATCTTTTAGTATATATCTTGCAGCTCTTGGTTCATCAGCTGCCCCAAAACCTTGTGTCATGTAACCTCTTGCTCTTGCATACGCGTTTAATAATTCTCTTGCTGTAGGGTATTCTCCATTACCTCCATCTTCAACTTTTTGTATTGGGATATGAATACCATAAACTGCTTCCAAAAAAAATTTGGGTATTCTTTGACATACCAAAGCAGTTGGTGGGATATGTTCTCTTAATTGATCGATTGGTAATACACCATTACATACTAATTCAGCATTAGTGTAAGCGAAATTTGGAAATACTAAACCAGGACAATCACATAATAGTACTTGAGGAGTTAAATGTAAAGTTTGAAAATGTTTGGTTTTACCTGGTGTTGATGAAACTGATACCTTTTTGGAACCTATTAACGCATTAATGGTTGACGACTTACCAACATTTGGATAACCAACTAAACCAATTTGTAATTTTCTATCGGGATATTCTGGATCTTCTTCAAATTTTGGCGCTGAATCCATGAATAATTGTTCTAATTCTTCTATTTTGAGAATTTTTATTGATTCATCTTCTATTTCTTCCATTACTGTATCATTTAAGTCTTGTTTTTGTTCTATTTGTTCCATTTCTTCTTTTTCTTTTTCTAGTAATTCATTAGCTTTTGCAGCTGAAAAAAATACATAATTAATATTCTTCTCTTTTAAATATTGAGCCCATGCTATTCTTTGATCTCTTGTTAATAAATCAGCTTTGTTCACCAACAATAAATTCCTTTTTTGATGATTTGAGTCATTTGTTTCATTAAAACTATCAACGTATTTCTCCAAATCTATTGATCTGAAAAATAATGGATTTCTTGCATCAACAATTTGCACCACTAAATCACATCTTTCAACAACTCTCCATAATTGTCTCCAAACTTCCAAATTTCGTTCGAATGGGGTTAGTAATAAATCATTATTTTCTGTTAAATTTGCTAAATCTCTTCTCCATGATAAAAATGATAAGTTTTCTTGCCTCTCAATTTCTAATTTACTTTGATTTTTATTCCATTTTGGTCTTTTTGGAATTGTAAGTTTGTTTTCAAACATCATGTGCTTTTGTCTCATTGCTAACATTTCATCAGTGGTTAATAAACCATTTGTATTTACTATATTTGTGTTTCCAACTTTTATAATTTTGACTTGTTGACCTTTTTCAGCACTAAAATCGGTATCTGCTAATTGTGCAGTACTTAAAAATTCATCCAAAGCATTCTCTTGTGTGACTGATCTTAGTTTTACCCAATTTGGATCTTTCTTGTCTGTAGTGAATCTCATTTCACCATCTGGTAAGTATTGTATAGCATTTTCTTCTGATCTTTTATTTGCTATTGTTCTACCTAAACCTATTAAATTTTTATTCTTATGATGAACTGGTTTTGGGCCTTTTGGCGCTTTCCATTTCTTCTGTTCCGGATGTAACTGACCTTTATTCCCCGAATCCATTATTGTTTTGTTGTATTAATAATTTAATCTGAAACTAAAGTTGCAATTTTGATTTCTTGTTTGAGAAGAGATTATTATAGAATGTCATATTTTAATATGTCGCATAATTCAAAAATAAGACATTTTTAGATTACCAGCGAATTTATCACTACAGAATTATCTCCAACTTTAGTATTACTTGATATTATCGTACATTAATGATCCTATATATATTGTGAAAGCCATTTGAATGCTTCTCCATATCCTGATCTCATAACAACTGAAACCATAAAAACCTCAATTGGTCTTGAACCATCAGCAACTTTTGAATCTTTACCAGAAGTATTATATAACCCTAATGCATTCTTCAATTCCATTTCACCAACTGCAGTAGGTACATCAATTTTGTTCCCTAAAATAACGAAAGGAACTTGACTTAATTCTTCAATTTTAAACAATGATTCTAATTCAGCTTTCGATTCAGCGAATCTTTCAGGATCAGCAGCATCAACTAAAAATACAATACCATTAACTTCCGGGAAGTAATCTTTCCATAATCTACGAGCTTGTTGATGTCCACCTAAATCAAATGTTGTAAATCTAACTGATCCTATAGCTAATTCTTCTGATGTTGGATGTAAAGTTGGTTGTAAAGTTGCTAATCTATCATTTTTTAACATATGTAATAAAGTTGTTTTACCTGCATTATCTAAACCAAGAAATAATAATTTTGCATGTTTATTCCATAAACCTAATGAGGCTAAAACATCTTGGACTATTTTAAATTGTTAGTATTATAATTGATTGGGAATATTACCATTTTCTTGTTGACAATAGTAAATTATAAACATACACCAATCAAAAATCCACATGTTTTATGAGGTTGCAATCTATTATTAATTAATGAAAAGAAAATATGAATTGAATATGTAGTTAATAAATCAAAGTTGATGAAATTTTGGAGACGAAAAAAAAATGTGATAACAAAACTTGTCAATATGCTACCAATTTAGTTTTGAAAATTAATATATCATAATTTGCCTTACAATTTAATGAATTATACATTGAATTAGGCTAGATCTTACTTCTCCTTTGATTTTAAAAAGGACATTTAACGAATTATTCAAATTAACTTTGACAGTTTTCCACTTTTAACTCAACGATATCAAATTTTATTGTTGTAAAAATTTAAATCTAGTCCGATCTTGTGTCAGAGTCGTATAATTTGGTTAGTTTCTCTCTATTTTTTCTTTTTTCTGGGTCGAATATTCCGTGCTACATAATTATGTTAAATTTATTTAGTTAATTATCTTTTTCATCTAATCGGAGTCTTTGCAACCACTTTTATTTTATATTACTTGATGAAATTCTAGATAGACTTAGGGAAGATCATGCTTCAATACTACTATGCATCAAGGAGACTACTACGACTAAACTATAACATATATCGATTAAATTCTACCAAAACCTCCACAAATAATGCAAATTCATCATCAAATTCAAATTCGTCTACTGATCCAAATTCAGCTATAGTAGATCGAATGAAACAGATACTAGAGGAAAAAATTACAACTCAACTGTCAAATATATCATCAATGAGAAAAACAGATTCAACTATAAATAGTATATTAGATAAATACGATTTTGGCAACAAAGAACAACAAGATTTTAAACAAGCACAGTCATATATCAAAAGTGAACCATTATTAAATCAAAATAAGCATGCAAGAGATATTTATAATTCCAAACCATGGGATGGCTCAGAATCAACTCATGACTCCAATTTAAGAATGATCATAGACACAACCCCTAAACCAATGAATGATCCGATGAGTACTTTTAAAGCAAAACGTAAAAGGTCGTCAAATGATAGATTATCAACTGCAAAAGACATAAGTTTAGATTACAAACTTAATAAATCACCAGAGGATAAAGAAAAAGAAAAATTTAGAGAAATGTACAGAGAAAAACTTTTAGGTCCTTCAATGTTTTTGAATAAATCTTCATTATCTTCTATAGATTTTGTCGGTTCATTAGCAGGTAACAAGATAAATGCTTCAATAAATCAACAAACTGGAAAGTTTGATTCACCAGAAATGAATAATGTTAGAGGTAAACCATTAAGTAAAGAACACTTGAAAAATTGTACTGATACCAACTATTTTATGAATCAAGTGTTGAATAAACAAGATATTTTACCTCCATGGATTGAGAACCAACAGAGCCTAGGAAAAACAATTGTTGCATTTAGGGCAAATTTGGACGAAATGTGGTTCAAATGGATTTTAAATGATTCAATAATGCAAAATATTGTGAATCGAGCTAGTACGGTTGATGAGATATTGGATTATTATGAGATTAATATTTCCAAAATTACAATGGAAGATAATTCATTGAGTGATTCTGATTTAAACTACATTGATGCTAAAGTGAATTTACTAAACTCGGAAATTAGACATTATAATTTACAATGTCCAAGTTTAATAGGTCACAAGCACAAATTAAATAAAGACAAAGAAATCAAAGATTCATATTGGAGAACATTAGAAAACTTCTCATCATTAATTATTCCATGGTTTAATATTCACAAAAAAGCTAAGAGAAATTCAAGATTAGTTGATAGGAATAAATTAAGTGGACCAAATAAAGTTTTAAAAGCTTTAAGTCTCAAAGGATCACCTGAAATTCATGTAAATACAGAAATAGATACCAAGTTGCATTTATGGCAAGCTGTAAAAGATATATTCAAAAAAGATCAAAAAAGAAGTAAATAGTCAAAAGTTTTGTATATAGTTTTCCAATAAAAACAATTATTTATTCCCAGTTACTGAATTTTAGTCTATAGATAATATATGAAATTACTATGACAACCAATGGGAAAAGTGATATTACTCTTGGATGTATAAATTGTCTTTTTGGCTGTCTCAAGGCATGTTCTAAATTATTTACAAATTCATAACTTGTTTCAGTTCTTGAAAATTTATCAACTGCTCTATGATATCCATTTTCACCTAATTGTTTTTTAATTTCAGGACTAGTTTCATTATAATATTTAATCATAATTTTAGCCCATTTTTCAAAATCATTTGTTTCAATAAATCCAGTAGCTTCATTTATATTGGACCCATCATAATTTATTATTGTTTCTAATGGACCTCCAAAATTTTTTGCTAGTACGGGGGTTTTATATAGCATACTTTCTACTGGGACAATACCGAAATGTTCTCTTGTTGGTGTATATAATAGAATTTCTGCATTTTGTAATAATGAATTTTTAAGTGATGTTTTAATACTTGGTAAAAATAATACGTCTGTTGAAGGTGGCATTATAATTAGTTTGCCCCGGATAGTGAAATTTGTTAATTTTAAGTTATCACATAAAGTAGTTAATTCCTTTAAATATTCTACATTTTCTAATACTCTTGCATCGTACCCACCTGCAATTACTAATCTTGGTTTTCCAGGTAAGATTTTTTTCAGTTTTGCAAATGCTTTAATTGCTAGTTCTATATTTTTTGATCTTTCGAATCTATTTATTGATAAAAAGTATTTTGAGTTCTTAAAGAAATTCAATACTTCTTTATTTGATTCTGAATTATGCTCTATATTTTCCGTATCGACACATGGATAAATGACTCCTGGATTTATTGATGATAAATTTGTGAAAGTATCGTGAAATATCTTTTTAGTGAAGTTTGAATTAACTACTATTTGATCACTTATACCCGTTGTCCGTTCTTCAATAAAATCAAAAGGAATTCTATAAAGTTTTTTAAATAAACTTAATCTTTTAGTCAACAATTGATCTGGGAAATGACAATAAAACAATACTCTAGCTCTTGGCTCACTGAAAAAATTCAATAATGGGATACAAAAACTCAATTGATCAACAATGAAAAAATCAAATCCACTAATAGATCCAGTGATAATTAACATAATGGTTAAATAAAGTTGTCTTAAAATTGCAAATAAAATATGAAACCTCTTGTAAAAATTAGTAGGTAACCAATCTCCAAACACTACAACTTTTAATTTTCCAGAACTTATTTCATCAAAACAATGTTGATAATCACAATGTGAAGTATATATTGTTATTTCATTACCTAACTTTTGTAATCCTATTGCGGCATCAACAACTAAGCGTTCAGCTCCTCCAATTCCTAGATCTGGGTGTATGAATGCTATACGTCTGGGTTTTTCAATTGATTCCGTTGACATTTAATGGTTGATTGTTACTTGGTTGATTGATAAGGGTGATTAAATTTTAATGTTGCAATTTACGCGTAAAATTTAATTTGAAACGTTTTTCTTTAGATGCAAAAAATTAAAAAACAAAAAAGACTCACAACTACAACAAATTTGAATTGTAAATGCTAGACTATATTTACAAATTAAATACTTTACTATATAATTTCAATTTCACTTGATTTTAAAGCTTCTTCTTTCAATTTAGCTTCTTCTTCTCTTGCAATTTTATTTTTTAATTTTTCAGCTTTTCTATCCCATCTTGTATCTTCTGGATTGAAACCTGCTTCATTTGATCCCCATGTAGCCCATTCTGGAGTTGGCTTGATATAGTCAATATCAACAAATTCTTGACCTGATTCTAATAATTCAAAGAATTTAGGATAATTTATATGTGTATGCCAAATTCCATTAATTTTAAACTTGGTATCTGCTATTAATATACAACATGAATGAGCATGTTCTGCTGCTATGTCGTAACTTAATCCTCTTTTTTGTAATTCTTGATTTAATTGAGTGACAAAGTTTTTACATTCTTCATAAAATGGAATATTTTGCATAGTTAAAGGATTACCATTACCATTTGATGAACCACAGAAAGTGGCACCTTTAATTTCAATTTGTGAAGGTAATGCTCTTTCTACCATATCTGCATAACTTTCAATATCTGTCATATTAAAACCTTTAACTAATGTTAATCTGAAAACAGTACGTTGATGTTTTTGAATTGTTCTTAAAATATCTAAACATGACATCATTCTTTCCCAAAAATCACTATTTAATGGTCTATCGACTTTCTTTAAATCTTGTTTTGTTGGAGCATCTATACTAACATATAATTGAGTAACTTTCGATAATTTTGCCAAGTTATCTGGATGTTGAGCATTACAAACTAAAAATGAACTTATATGTTGTTTATGTAACATATCAACAAACTCGTTGATGTGTGGATAAAAAATAGGTTCTCCAACAAGTGATAAAGCACAATGTTTAACTTTAAAAGCTTCTTGAAAACGATCCATTTGTATACCGGGTACTCCTCTCATTTGTTTTATCTTTTGATAATGACCTTGTAATGCACCCTCCATTACTTTTTCAGGTGGATCTAATTCCCATCTCCAATTGGATTTAGCTACAGGGTTAGTACCATGTCTCCAACAAAATACACATTTATTTGAACATGCTAATGAAGGAGTTGTTTCCATACATAAATGAGATTTTATACCATAAAATGCAAATTTATAACATGATCCTCTTCCTCTTAATGCTGATTTTGTCCATCTACAAATTTTAACACCTGAATGAGATCCAACTATTGTATATCCTTGTTTTGTTAATGATTTATAAGTTGGTGAATCCTTGGCAACCATTTGTTTTATTTCTAATTGTTGTTGTGATGATCTTGTTGCAGATCCACCTGATTTTCTTATAATATCACCCATATCTTCAACATCAACTAATGTATCTGCATCATCACTATTTCCCTCCTCGTCTTCTTTATCACTATCATCAAATTCACCATCATCATTTTCATCAATATAAAAAGGTTCGTCATCAACTAATAATTCACTGAAATTTTGTATCCATTCTTGAGCTTTTGGTTCTCCTTCATATTTCATACATACTTCCCCTAAAGGATATAATCTTCTACCACCTAATTTACCTAACCATTTATCAGTTAATTTGGCTTGATAACAGAATTTATCACCTGACCAACTTTCTGAATCACCTAATCCTAATACTGCAAAACCCAACAAAGATCTCAAAGGATATTTATCAACTCTAAAATCTTGGTATGTATCGATCAAATGTTCTAAAAAGTAATCAATAGGTGAATCAGTTTCATAAGATGGTAAAACTAATAAATAAATATTCTTAACTTCTTCTCCTTGGTCGTTGATTTTTGGGGTTTTTAAAAAATATTTTTCTAAATCATCAACGTCATCATCTAAACTTAATAATTTTGGTTTATATTTTAATTCCATATTTTCTAGTTTATTTTGTAAATTTTTCGCAATTCTTAATGATGATCCAGTTAATGTTGTGTAAAAAATATATATTTGAGATTGTTTCAAGTCTACTTGAGTTTGAGTTAATATTGGTGAATTTGACTTGGGTATGGTGGTATTTGGTTTATTAGCTTTTATTAATTTTGGTGATCTTTTAGCTCTTGTGGTTCTTATTGATCTAGTTGGAATATTTGAAGTTGAAGATGGTGTAAAAGTGGTTGAAGTAAAATCTATTGCATATATTGGTGAATCTACACTTTTGGATTCTTTTGGATTTATGACATTTTGTTTGTTTGGTATTGGTTGATTATCAATTATCGTAGTTTGAGATGATTTTGATTTCTTTTTTTCTAAACTATATAAATATACTAGTATATATGATGATAGTATTACTGTCAATCTTCCTTGATTAAAGTAATATATTATACTGCATAGTATTAATAATGATGTACCCCAACCCATATTATAAATTGTTGATAAGTTGATAAATAGAATTGAGTTAAAATGATTGCAAAATTGATATTAAAAAAATATTTTTTTATTTTTTTTAATATTAATAGATTTTATTATTAAGTAATAAATTATATAATCAAATGCAGTTATATTACGTAATAGATATGAGACATATTAAATATTTTGAAACCTGGTAGTGTAATCAGTTACAAGTTTTTCTTGACTATGTAATTAACTTATTTTATTATGTATTAATATATTACTTTAGTCATTATATCATTATATCATTTGTATTTATCATTATCATTATCATTATCATCATAAACCTTCTCTAAACTTAATTTTTATTAACTCCAATTCTTTCATTTTTAGATTTTATTTGACGATCTTGTAAACTTTCATTTTGTTTATAATCAGGTAATATACCTTCACCACTATTATTTAATTGTTCTTGTAATAATATACTTGAAGGACTTAAATCAGTATTATTATGATTTTGATGTAAATTACTATTATTATTTATTGTTGTTGAAGTATTTTGTTGAGAAGTTTGTGAAACATTTTGTTGTTGTTGAGGTTGTTGTTGTTTTAGTAATTTTTGTTGTTCTATAAATTCATCAAATTCTAATACATCTTCTGGTGATAATTTTATTGTAGTTGGTTCTCTTCTAAGCATTTTTTTTTTTGACCAATGGTATTAAAACAGTTGATTATCGATAAGCTATTAGTCTGATAATGTAAATCTTTTGTTAATTTATAAATTGAAACAATTCGAATATACAAATGTTATAAATGTAAGAACTCTAAAGGAGAAAAATGAAATTTGGTTGTAAAAAAAAAATTAAAAATTATTTTTAAATTTAATTAATATTGAGATTATCAAAACATTTTTTATTTTATCATCTTTTAAGAATTGTTTAATCATCAAGTTTAAATTTATTAAATTGTATTAAAATCTTAGGGCAAAAACTTCATAATTAAATCAAATTTATAAGATTCATGCATTAAAGATCTAATATTTATTTATTAATTGAATTATCAATCTTTCATTATCAAAACAATTATCCACTTTCAAATCTACACTACTTATCACAAAACTATTCGTAAATACAAAAGCAACCACATAATATAAATCACAATAAAAAGGTTCTTTAAATCATTTCTCAATATAATTCATTTCAAATAGGAATATTTTCATTATTGTATATTAAATAGAAAGAAATCATCACTCATTTAATATCAATAAAGAGTTATCAATATTATATACATTTGTTTGAAATCAAAGGAGGAAATTAAAGAATCTTAAACATCAATATTATATATTTATATTACAAATAATGACAACAAAATCTAGTCAAATTATTACATTATCACAAATAAATTCATTAATTGATTCAAATATTCCTAAAAAATCGATAATTTGGAAAGAATTTGGTAATTATCTTGATAAAAAAGTCAATATTATTACAAACTCTAAAAATTCATCAAATCCATTTTTGAATAATAATCTTATTGATAATTCGTATTTATCACAATCAATAGAATATAAAATTTGTAAATCTTGTCAAAGACCAATTGGAATTCAAAGTTTAGAAAATCATTATTCAAAGTGTATTGAAATGAAACAAAAAAGACAACAAGAAATAGCTGATAATCAAGCTATTAATAATGGGTCCAACTCAACAACCATCACAAATAATAACAAAAAGAAAAGAAAAAATGGAGCATTGGATATAGATATTTCATCATCAGTTGATAGTACAAGAAATAATACTCCAATACCAAATACTAATATCAAAGAAATTGAAACTGAATTAACAAATGGAAATAATACAAATTCCAACAATATAAACAACAACACGGGGAAACCAAAGAAGAAATACAAGAAATCACAAGCTCAAAAGGAAAAAGAAGCAGCAAACGCAGCAGCTGCTGCTGCTGCTGCTGCATCAACAGTTGAAAAACCCATAAAAAAGACTAAGAAAAATTCAGTGTCTCAACAATCATCATCACCAACCATCAACCCGGCACAGCAAAAACCTAAAACTATAGCAAAACCAAAAGGTCCTGTAGATGTTGAAAAACAATGTGGTGTAGCATTACCTTCAGGTGGATTATGTGCAAGATCATTGACTTGTAAAACTCATTCAATGGGTGCTAAGCGAGCTGTACCAGGTAGATCAGCTCCATATGATGTATTATTACAACAATATCAAAAAAGAAATCAAGCTAAAATTGCTCAAAATAATGCATTGTTGGCTCAACGTAGAGAAAATGCTGCTTTTAATGATGATGGATCAGATTTAAATTTTCAAAATTCAAATAAGATTTTAGATCCAGATGAAGAAACTCATTTGGTTTTGGAAGGATTATCTAAAAATAATCCAATACCATTAGAAAGAAAAATAATGATGCCAGTAAGATATAGACATCGTTTTTTACAAGCAAGAGAATTTTACGCAAATTCATTAATAATATCAGCACAACATTCTCAACAACAACAACAACAGCAGCAACAACAAGCCCAACAACAACAGCCAAACGGAGAACAACAAACATTAGCTAACCAAGCTATATCAGGTTCAATAGGTGGTTTACAAGGTAGATGTGCTTTAATAAACGTTGATGCTCAATTAAATAATCAACAAGATTCTCAAACTCAACTGTTTAGTGCAATACCAGGAGAAATGTATCAAGTTAGAGCCCCTTCAAAAGCCATTTTAATGACTGCTCAACATAATAATATTCAACAACAAGCATTCCAACAACAATTTTTGAAGTATCAACAAGCTCAGCAAGCTCAACAACAACAACAGCAACAACAGCAAATGTTGATGAGACAAAGACAGCAACAGCAACAGCAACAAGCTCAAAATCAGTCAAATCAACAACAACAACAACCACAGCAAAAACAAGCTCAAACTACATAGTATTGCTATTTCATTTCTTTTTAAAGTATTAAATTATTAGTATATATGTCTTTATACAATACATATCTATAAAGCTAAACTTTTATAAATTCTACTTTCGTAAGAAACTATTATACAATGATAAAGTAGATTTAATTTCATCTTTTTCATTAGCGCCTAATAAATCCCATTCTTGTTTTAGCTTCTTTATTACATTTTTATCATTAACGTCCAATTTTTCTTGTTCTTTTCTTATTTGTTTGTAGTATTCAAATAATTCTTCATCGTCTTGTTCGGACTTTGGGTTCTCTAATTTGATTAACTGTTGATATTTTTTTGTTCCAATACCATTTAAAATTTTTAAGTTATTAATATATGGCTGTTTTTCATTAACTGAGACTATTTTACCGTATAAGTAATCTTGTCCACTCATCAACAAATTCTTGTATTCCTCTTGTAAGTCGTCTTTTTCCTCTGTAGTCATATAAATCCATTGAGTTTGTAATTCTAACATATTATTTTCTTTTGGGAATCTTTTGGCTAAGAAATAATTGAAAACGTGAACTTCTTTTAGATTATCAACCAATTGAACCAGGTTAGTAGTTGAATCAACAATGATTGAAGGTGGAACAATTGTAGATTTTAAACCTGTTGTTGCAGAAGATGGTGGTAATTGACCCCATATTTCAGTTACTAAATTTTTAATACCTTGTTTTTGAGATTTTTGTGCTAATGATATTTGGTCACCTAAGTATATATCGTTACCTGATTCTAGTAGTTGTTTGTATTTTGTTACGTACTCGTTTTGTTCATCTTCATTCATTGATTTCCACTTGGTGTTTAAGTTATTCAAAGTCGATTTAATGTTTAAGTGGTCATTTTTTTCAGTTTGTAGATTTTCATAAATGAAATAATTGTACCCATGTATTAAATTCAATTCACCAATAATGGTAATATTACCAACCATTTGATTTTTTGAAAATCTTAAATTTGGTGGTTGATCAATTGTCAATTTACTTGGTGCTTCTGATAAAACCAAATCTTTTTGATGATTCTCAATTGTGAAATTAGTATCGAAATCCGACGTTGTGCCTCGAACATGTATCAGATCGTATGTTTTTTTGTTCTTTATAATTTTGAGTTTTTCAGGTATGGTTGTAATATGCCCATTTAACATATCCTTTCCAGACATTAATAAACTTTCATACTCCTGAAAAACTTGTGATTTTTCTTTTTGACTCATTTTAATCCAATTTGATTCACATTGTTTAATCAATTTATTTAAATTTATCTCTTCATCTGATGATTCTAGTTTCGATTTATTGATTTCTCTACCTAAGTAATAATTCCAAACATGAAAATAAGTTAGTCCATATACATAAGTGATTCCAGTCATTTCATTAATAATGAATTTTAATCTTGGAACTTTTCTTATTGTATTAGTTTTTGAAGTTCCAGGTTCTGGTTCATAACTAATTTGAGTAAATTTTTCTTTAATTGACACAACACCAGTTAAGTCGTCATTAAGATCTTTTCCTGAAAGTAATAAATTCTCATATTGATCTTTTAAATTATTTCTTTTTATAGAATTAATACTTCTCCAACTGGTATCTAATTGGTTTAATGTCTTGGTGAACTCTGCAGCTGATAAATTTTTAAAATTTAATTTAGTTAATTCTTGAAATTTATAAAATCGTTTGATCTTTTTGGTTGTCAACGGAAATTTTATCGATGTAGTACCGGATGTTAGATTATATCTATATTTTGGAGTTTTGTAAACTTCATTAATATCCTTTTTGACTGAATTATTATTTTCATTAGTTTCATTTAAGCTTACATTAAAATTTGAATCAATTGGATCATTTAATGTAACGGACTCTTTGGTTTTATCTAGTTCATTTAAATGATTTTTCTTGATTAAAATTTCATTTAAAATATTTTCAAACCCTATTTTAATTAATTCTTGTTGTCCTGAAGTCTTTCTTGTCCATAATGCTAATGATTTTTTTAATTTGTAATCTTCGGGTAATGATAAACTATACTCCGCCATTTTAAGTAATGTATAATACTTCTTAGCATCTTGCTTGTTTAATTTAATTGGTTGAAATGCTGATTTCTTAGTTTTCAAAACTTGTGCTTTAGATGATGAATCTTCAATTGCATCTTCTTTCAAGGGTTGATATTGAGCATTGTCGATAATTGACTCGATTTGTATAGTATAGCATCTTTTATAGGCGGTAAATGTTCTTAATTTAGAGAGAACATGTCGTAGTATCATTTAATACTATATAAGTAAAGAGTTGTAAAAAATCGTTTTAGATTTTTTTAGTTGCAATTTTTCAAAATCAAGTCATAGACACAATTAAGACTACTATTAAAAAAAAATTGGCTGCTAGACAATTTGAAGAATCTCAGGGCATTAGTATCCATACAAGGTATCAACGGAAGTGAAACTTTGTTAAAAATCAATTAAACTTTTATAAAGACTATTTACAAATATATATACAAGAAACCATAGAAATCTATCAATCTACTGTAGCACGTTTATTTTCCGTGTTTTTATCATCAGAATGTCTGCTCTTTTCACTTCTTTTAATTCGATTTTCAAAACTCAATTCATTTCTAGTTTTCCTACATCTAAACCCATCATCTTCAACTAATTGACTTAATCTTGAAGATAAATCAACTATTTCACCACTATAATAATCCTTACCAGAAAGTAATAACTTTCGGTAATCTTTATGATATTGATTCTTTATGTTCTGTGGTAACTTTTTCCAATTATTTGAAATTTCCAATTTTGTAAGTCTTGGTATTTGAGTTAATTGTTTTGATTGATAGTATAACCATGTATGTTTGAGGTTGAGATTACCTTTTATTTCTACTTTATTGTTTGTGATTTTGAATCTTAATTTTGTTGATTCTTTTGGTTCTCTTAATTTTGGACCTTTTTTAGTTGGTTTTACTTCTTTTGTTGGTTTTGGTTCTTGAGATTTTTTTAATTTAGCGTTAAATTCTTCTAGATTTATTTCAAGCATTTGTTCTTTAAACAAGTTCTTGCGTTTTCTCATTTCTTCATTTAATTTGAGTTGTTTTCGTTTAAGTTTAGTTGGTTGAGTTTCTGGTTGATAAGTTGTACACATTTCGTTTATGATGTAATCTTGAATTTCTTTGTTAGATGAGAATTTTCTAAGCTTGAATATATTTTCTAGGAATAATTGTGGTTCTTTGTCTGTTATGTGGAATTGTTTAGGGATATAGAACCAACCTTTTGATGTATGGATTGCTGATGTTTCATTTGGTTGTGTGTCTGGGTTGAAATTTTTCGGGTCGTAATCTTTTAATTTAATTGGTTCTAAAGATTTTCGGTTTTGGCCACTTGATACTTCGTGTTCTTGCTTTGAATTTCGCTTTGATTTTTTTAAGGGAACGTTTTCAAGTTCCGATTTCTGATTTGTTTCTGATGATGTACTTTTGAATTTTTTAGAAATCTGAAATTTATTGTGGAGGTTGTTGTTGATGACTTTTGGAATTAATAAATAATTTCTCGGTAGAAATCCGGATCTGTATATTGCTATCATCATCCTAGTAAATTGTTCTTCATATATTATTCATTTTTTGAATGATTCTTAAAAGAATTGATTATTGTGAAAAATTGCAAAAATCATTTTGTATAAATTGACGCAACCTCATTTCTTTCTATGCGCGTTAATTGACCCAAACAAATTTTATGAAACAAACTTAAGTTCTTTTTTGTGTTACTTGCGTACCAAAGTTTTTAAATTTATTTGAATCAAATTCTTTCAGATACAAAATAAATTATTAATATACTTCTAAACCCTACATATCTGATAAGTAAAATTACCGTTTAAAGTCAAGGAAGTTTAACTTTAGGTGCTGTATCGAGGGTTAATTTTAGCTAATGTAAGAAGCATCTAAATAAAGATTTTATTTTATTAATTTGATGTTAATTTTGCAACTTTAATCAATTGTTTAAAGCGTATAAGAAGTCCTGGGTGACCAATTTATACATGTTGGAATTTGGCGAATTTTTCGGATGAAGTAAATGGCATCTAATCTGGCAATTAAATTGATAATCAGTTATTGCATGTCAAAAGAGTGAATAAATTAGAGCCTAAACATAGCTTAATCATGTGGTGAAAAATAGAGGAAAGAAATAAACTAAGTCATGAACTTTACCAAAGAAATAGATTATTACAAAGATAATGTTGAAACAAATGTCTAATATACAATTACAAATATATAAAAGAAAAATAGTAATAATAATAATAATAATAATACTTTTTTTTGAAAATTTTGTAGACAGAATGAAAATGTAAGAAATATAATTAATTAAATGAATGAATGAAATGACGAAAAATAAAAATTGAAAATTGTTTTGTCTATCGAAAGTCCTATATTGTTCCGTAATTGCTCTAGCTCTTGAAATACTTGTCAATAAAAAATCAAATTCATGAAATCATCTATACAACAAGCCAATGAACCACCAAAGAAAAAACTTTTTATAATCAGCCAAAACTTTTAAACTAACCTAAAGTTCTTCACAACCAAATTAATCACCATTTTCAATTTCAACATTCCAATTAAACCCACCAATACTATCATTCAACGAATTAGAATCAACATCAACAGGTCCATCACCCCATAATTGATTAATATCAAAATCAATATCATCAAAATTAGTACTTGAACTATTTTGTGGTGCTCCACCACCACCATTACCACCACTTGATCCTAAATTATTAGATATGCTATTGTTGCTAGAAGCAGTATGACTTTGATTTTGATTTGAAGTGGGATCAGATAATAAATCAACGCTGAATAAATTATCATTTTCTGAAGATCCAATTATAGCAGAACTGAAATCATCACTTGATTTTTTGAAATCTAAGGTGGTTGGTACATTTTCTTTGGAATCTTCTTTTATTGTTGTATCTATTTTTTTCCCTATTCCATTAGCTTGTGAAGATAATGAAGTAGATGATAAATTTTTTTGTTGTTTTCTTGGTGATTCATTAACTGTATTCATTTTTCTTTTTTTCTTATTATCTGCTATTGGTTCACTTACTGGAGTTAATGGAGTGAATTCTTTTTTACCTATATTAGGAGTGTTTGAACCTCTTCTTTGTTGTTGAAGGGATGGTTGTTGTTGTTGTTGTTCAGTGCCGGCACTTGATGGTTGTGAAGCTAATGGAGTATGAGCTTGTTGTTGAGGTGTTGAGCCAGTGATACTTTGTTTTCTTGATCTTTTTCCAGTTGATTCCTTTTTAGGTTTTTTGTTTCCCATTGCAGGTGATGGTTTATTTGCAGTTAATGGAGAAGGGTTTGATGTTGCTGGTGATGGCTTTTGGGTTGTGAAGTTTTGTTGTTGTTGTGGTGGTTGAGGTGGAGCGTTGAATATTGCTGGGGAAGGGTTTGGTGGTTGTTGTTGTTGTTGTTGAGGTGGTAACATACCATTTGACATTAAATTTGTATCTGAATTACCAGTATTTCTAGCAATTTCCAACCTCTTTTTGTTTTGCTTTTCTAACAACATCAACTGGTTTTGATAATCTTGTAATGCATTCATATTTCTTCCATTTGGTACATTTGTATTAATACCTGTTGATTGTGGTGGTTGATTTGGATTTACTTGATTTTTGGCTAATTTACCATTTGTTGCATTAGAATTGACATTACCGTTCTTACCTTTTATATTTGATGTTGAATTGGTTTGTCTTGCAATTGGTGGAGCATTTTGAGTTGGTAATGGAGTATTTGCTGTAGTGTTTGGAGTTATGTTAGTGTTTTGTTGAGGTGCAAATTGTTGTTTTTGTTGATTTTGATTGTTACCATTGGGTATGGGAGAATTCATCATATGAGGAGTTTGTTGTAATTGTAACCACGGAGCAGCAGGTGAATTATGATTTGATACATTATCATTGGTTTGGAATTGATTTTGTTGTTGTTGTTGTTGTTGTTGTTGAGCAGCCACTGCAGCTTGTTGACGTAAACTATTCATTTGATTTTGAGCTTGTTGTTGAAAAGAATTTTTCAGTATTTGATTTTGTGGGAGTTGTGATTGTTGTTGTAAGAAGAGCTGTTGTTGTAAGGTTAAATTATTTGGATTATTTCCGCCAGCCATTTGTTGTTGAGGCATTGGTTTTTGTTGAGGGTCTCCATTTGTAGGATTTGAACTTAATTGTCTTTGAGCAGCAGCAGCAGCTTGTTGTTTCATCATCATCATCATTCTTTGCTGATCAACAGCTGAATTTGGTGGTTGATTCATCATTTGACCTTGTTGTTGTTGTTGCTGAGGTGGTTGTTGAGGAGGTGCTTGGCCAGCTTGACCGTTTTGTTGTTGTTGTAATTGCTGATTCATCATAAACAATTGTTGAGCATTTTGAGGTACCATGTTAGGAAAAGTAGTCGATGAAGAAGAAAGTGGAGGTTGTTGCTGTTGTTGTTGCATTTGAGGACTTGGGATAGGAACTTGTTGATTTGTAATTTGTGATGGTTGATTTTGAGATGGAAATTGTCCTTGTGGTTGTGGTTGTCCTTGTAAACCTTGAGGTGGTTGTGGTTGTGGTCCTTGTGGTTGTTGTTGAGGTATAGCTTGTTGCGGCATCTGTTGTGGATGTGACGGTATTTGTTGATTTTGAGGGTGAAGTTGTTGTTGATTTTGTTGCTGTTGCTGTTGTTGTTGCATTTGTAATTGTTGTAAATGTTGTTGATGTTGTTGTTGCTGTTGTTGCTGTTGTTGTTGGTGGTGGTGTTGTTGTTGTTGTTGAATATTCCCCATTGCCCCAGGCATAAACATAGCTAATTCTTGTTGTTGTTGTCTCTGTTTTAATAATTGTAATTGATAATATTTTTGAGCTAAATTTTGTTTAACATTATTACTATTATTATTATTATTACCATTCTCTACTGAATTAATTCCTCCATAATTTTTAATCAGAAAAATATCCCAAAATATCTGCCACCATTCAAATAAAAAACTTTGAGGAGAATCCATTGCTAAAGACATTTTAGGTAAGTTATTATCTTTGAAAAACTTTAATTGCAGTGGTGATTGATTAGGTTGCAGTTGCAGTTGTTGTTGTTGTTGTTGTTGCTGTTGAGGTGATTGTTTTGATGATGAAGGAATTTCTGCTTCGTTTATAAATATTTTAGCAGTTTGAGGTAATTTTTGTTTAATTAAAAAATCATAAATATATGTATTTAATAATTGTTTCGAGTTTGATGCATTTGAATCAGATATAGTTAATAATGATGATGATATTGGTGAACTTGAATTTTTAGTAGTTGTATTTGAATTATTAGTTTTGATATTGTTATTGTTATTGTTATTATTAATATTTGAATTTAATTGTGGTTTTTGTTTTGATAGATTAGTATTTGATGAATTTGAAGTTTTAATGGTAGATGAATGATTACCATTGGTATGATTCATTATAAAATGATTCTTGTTGATTATTTAGTTTTGACAACAACTTTTCGTCTTGTTCTATAAATGATAATTTTATAATCTATTTTATAATGTAAAATTCTACTAATAATAATAAAAATGAAGTATTTCTGTAGTTTTAAATGATACAATTAATAATGATAATATATAGTTATAAATATATACTATTAAATGATATATAAATTTGAACTTGAATAATCAAAAAGTATTTTATTTTGAATTGTGGTTATATAAAAAAAAAATAATATGATTATTATTTATGATTATAATTTTAATATTTTTTTTTTTGATAGAATTTTTGAAGTTTTTTATTTTTTTTTTTTTTATTTTTACTTTTGATTTCTTTTATTATTTTTATTATAGAAATAAAACAAAAAATGTATAAGATAATAATAATAATAAATTTGTCAATACTTTTGTAGTGACTTTGATTAGACTAATTTGAAAAAACTAATGCTCCTAAGATTGTTATTCGATCAAGATTCTTTGTTATAATCTAAAATATAAAGAAGTTTTAAATAAATTCTGTACTATATATTATTTTCTAACTATTGAATTTTTAAATAATTTTTTCTATTGTTTAAATTTTAAATTTCGACCTAACAACTTGATTAAACAGGTGAAAAAAGATAAAGTAAAATAATTCAATCTCGAGGGTATATAAATTAACTAAAACTTATATCTTAGATATTGAAATCTTGATCTTGCCATACTTTTTTCAATAAAGTTCAAAAGTAAATAATAAATAAAAAAAGCCGAAGATCTAAAACCATCGTAAGGCATTATGTATGATGAAGATCTTTAAATTTTAAAAAATCCATCTTAAAATTAATTAAATATTTAAATGGTCTCCCTAATTGTTCAATTTGATAGATATTTAAGGCGTATTTTCTAATCTTTTTACTTAATTAGAGTACAGTAATTGATTGTAAAAGAATATTAATTTTTATTTTATCAATTAAAAGTTTTTACTTTTTTCTCACTTTAATAGAATAATTTGTTATAAAATACAAATGTAATTACAAAATCAAAGAGATCCCTTGAATTAAAATTATCTACAATTTGTGTGTATAAGATTAGATTCTGAATTAGAAAGTAAATTCAAGCAGGTAAGTATATATTTTTAAATAGATCTACTTTCATATTTTATTACAATTCAATTAAAACAGTTTAGATTTAAAAATGTTTAAAATAATAATAATTAAGATTTACATAAAAGAAAAGTAAAAAAATAATAATTATAAATTGAAAGATTTGTGGAGTAGAAAATTAAGAGATACAGGGTTCAAAAGTCTGATCGAATGTTATAATATCAATAATATTCAAAATGTTTTACTACTAGATTTAATTCATTCATTAAATTATGATAAATTAAACAAATTTGAATTTGGGTAAAAAAACATGATAATAATAAATGATAAATATTAGATAAGAATTCTCCTCAATTATATAAATTTCCTAAAGATAAAAATTTATTAATTAATTAATTCAATAATTCAAATAAATAAATAAGAAATGATCTTTGTATGTCGTGTACAAAATACAATTTAATTTTTTTATTTTATATACAGTCTTTTTTTTTTAATTTTCATTCAATTTTTAGCAAAACTTTTTGATTTTAATATTGAGATTATTATACGGATATGAACAAGTTTATTAATTACATAGTAAAAAAACACTTAAACAATATTCTAAATAGACTATGGCGAAATTGGTATCGTGAAATAAGGGAATGGATTTTTTTTATTTTCTCATTCTCTGAGTTCTACTCCATAAAGCGTTTTCCTATTTATGGTATAATTTTCACTGGATTTAATTATAATATTATTTGATAAGTATTATTATATTTCAAAAATTTTGACATTATTATTTTTTAATCTTTTATCATTAAATTATTATCTAATTAGCGGTGAACTTCAATTACTTGCCTTATTGTTGTTACCCACAGTTCACTGAGCTTTAGTTTAGCTCAAAGTTTAAATAATATTCTTTATACTGACACCAGTTTTTTGAATTTACTCTTTAAAACATAATTACATTAAATTTTGTTCCAATTTACTTAAATTTGGTTGCAAAACCTTGAAAAATAAATCTAACTTAAAAATATACCCACGAAGTTATCAGTCCAAGCACAATAAAACATCATGTGTGTATATAATGGTGCTCAAGCTTGATACAACAGTAATTGTGAATCTCAGTAGAGGAATTTGATAATCATGATAATGTAAAACGTTGTTGTATAATTATTGAGTTTTTGTACTGCATATAGCACCTGTTTTAGTTTCATCATCAATAGCTTTTGAGTTCAATTTGAGCACCGTTATTTATTATTGCTACAAATACGTAAAAAATTAGTTGCGCTTTGGTTGTAAATTTCAGTATGATGTAAGTTCTTCGTAAATATGTATAGAACGGTATTGGTTATTAAAAATTAATATTCGAAAGCTTATAGGTTTTTTCAAAAAAGCTTAAGGTTGTTGATAAGATACCAAAGTTAGTCAAATTGTTTTCTAGATTAATATACCAATTAAGTGTTAAAAGATTAGTATCACCTTCACATTTCCAAAATCAATTTCGTTTATTTTCAGCTATATCAACATTACAATATTCAACTACCAAAATGAAAAGTTTAAGTGATTTTAAAAAAGGTGCTAAAATAAAAGTAAATGATAGAATGCAAAAAGATTATGAATATGAAATAGTAGCAGATGGTTTAGGAGCAGAAGCATCGGATTTTAATGAAAATGGATTCAATCCAGATTTAACACCAGAACAAGTTTTATCAGAAGGAGCATTTGAAGGAAAATATCTTAATGATTGTGAAGAAGAATTACCAAAAGAATGGTTTGAAAACCTGAAAAAAAAAAGAGTAGATGTTGGGAAACCACCAGATATTGAATTAAATAGATTCAAAATTAAATCAAGACAATCATTAGTAATATGGAGAGAAAATGATTGGGTAATGGGTGATGATCCAAGAGGTTGGTTTCAATGGTATTGTAGATATTGGTTAGGTAGAAGAAATGATGAAATTGATAAATTTCAAAAAAAAAGATGGAGAGCTTTTAAAAGACATCATGGACAAGTTAAAAAAAATTGTAAAAAAGGTGATTTAAGTTGTAGACCTAAACAACGTCAAGCTCTTTTACAATGGGCTTACGATCCATTTGTTTAAAATTAGCTGCAAAAAAATATGAAAGTGTTATCTGTTTGAAGAGCCAAGTATATTTTCAAAAGTTAAGTTAGTTTAAAAATGTATACATTAGTCAATATACATCAAATAATATCAACTTCAATTCTGTCTCACTCTCATTAGCTAGTCTTACTCTCTCCATGTAATCTTAAATTGAATGGTACTTTCATTCATTTGTACATAATCTTGTAAGTAGAATACCAGATCCTGTATATAGAAGATTCGAGAATACTTTATTGAAAAGACCGCTTTTAAATAATTTTTGTACATTATTTCAACGAAAATTGATATTTTCAAATTTTGCATTTCTTATATTCTTTTTAATTCTAGACAAGTATATCATTATATTATTTTCTATTTTTTTAGAGATTAAGAAATAAGGTCAATTGGTCAAATATAAGTTGAATTGAAGTCATAGTATATAAAAAAAATAATGTCAGTTAAAACTCAAGCACCAACATGTTTATGGGCACAACGTTCAAGTGATTCAGAAGCATCAAAGAATGTCATATATTTAACAATTGAAATATCAGATCCAAAAGATTTACAAATAGATTTAAAACCAACAACATTAAAAGTAACAGCAGATTCATCAGATAATAAAATTCATTATGATTTAAATTTAGATTTTTTCAAAGAAATTAATGTTGAAGAATCAAAAATAAATACAGAAAATGGTCAACATATATTTATGGTATTAAGAAAAGCAGAATTACAAGAAGAATTCTGGCCAAGATTAACAAAAGAAAAATTAAAATATCATTATATCAAAACAGATTTTGATAAATGGGTTGATGAAGATGAACAAAATGAAATAAATGATGATCAAGATGATATGATGGCTGGTATGCAAGGTATGGGTGGTGGAATGCCAGGCATGGGAGGAATGGGAGGTATGCCAGGTATGGGCGGTATGCCAGGTATGGGAGGTGCTGGTGGACCAGGTGGTATGGATTTTTCACAATTATTAAGTCAAATGGGTGGTGCAGGTGCAGGTGGTCAACCAGATTTAAGTGCATTAGCTAGCCAATTGGGAGCTGCAGGTGGTGCTGGAGGTGCAGGTGGGATTGATTTAAGTGCATTAGGAGGATTAGGAGGTGGTGCTGGTGGTGATGATGAAAATGAAGATGGTGAGCAATTAGAAGAAGTTGAACAAATTCCTGAAGATGATGAAGAAACCAAATGAGGAGAGGGATTTTCGAAATGACTTGTTTAATTTAAAAAAAACTTTGAGTTAATGTTGTATGTATATATATTATAATAAAAAAGACACCTCATTCATTACTCAATCAAAGGATTTATTTGTAATAAATTCTTCTTTGCTTATTAATTTAAACCATTTGATCATTAAAACTCGTATCTCAATTTTGTCATCATTGAGAGTTTTGTCATTTTTAATTAAAATCCGTCTATCTTTAGTTTCTTCTCTATTTACATATAAATTTGGAATCTCTATTTGACCAATTAATGGATTCTCATCATTTGATTTTTCAATTCCATCGTTAAAAACTATACTAATATTTTTGTCTTGTTGAAATACAAATAGTTGATGAAATAACTTATTTAATTCGAGTGCACTAAATTGATTGTGCTTTATAAATAAGTTTGAAGTTTCATCAAATCCTATCTCAATGTAATTTTTCAAAATTCCATATATTGCAACGAGAGCTTTTTCTGTAGATTGATTAAAACTGTGAAAATCTTTTATGAACTCATATAGATCATTCCATGATTCAATTAATATAATCTTGAACTTAATTATAATATTTATTTGTTTTGGTGTTAGATTAAAATTTATTAGTTTTTCGTTATACAATTCCAAATCTGAAATTAAAATATATCCATTGTTGTAATTTTGATCTATTAATAATTTTATAAATTGATCATATGTTAATTCTTCATCAAGGTATAATAACATTCATTTAATCAAGTAGTTGTAATGATAATAACGTATGTGTTTTATAAAAGTCGTGTGGATTTATACTGAAACAAATTTTTTGAAAAATTTTGATTTATATATTTTATAGGTTTTAAAAATCAATTAAAACCTTTACAGATTCTTCAAGAATTATGTTAAGGAGATCGTTCAAACCTCTTCAGAGGTCGTCTTTGTTTTTAAGATCTTATTCAGAAGTACCGCAAACACCACAACAAAACTCACCATCTTCAACAGAAACCAAATATGAACATAAACTATCACATAAAGAATTAAGAGAACAAGCTATAGCAGAAGCATTAGCAAGAGAAGAAGAAGCAATTGAAAAATCTAAGAAGATAAGAGAGTTGACTGAAGAATCTAGAGAGCTTATCAAAACTTTAAATAAAACTCCAACAAATTTAATACAGGAACGTATATCAAAATTAAATAAAGATTTATCTGAAATATCAAAAGATAAAGTAAAACAATTAGATGAAGAATTACGAGAGTATATGACAAACAATATGAATTTAACTAATGATATATTATCGAACAGACCTTGGTTAAAACAAACCCAACAACAACAAATCGCTAACAAAGGAACTTCATCATCATCAACATCATCATCAAATCAATTCACTTCGCAATATCCAAATTTAAAACCAACTCCAGATTATAAAGATTACTCAAAACAAGAATTATATTTAAGACAATTAAATTATTTAAGAACTTCCGGATTATTAGGTTCAAAATTAGAGAATATATATAAACCACAAAATGATACAATAAAACCACCAAAAATTTCACAAACTACAATAAAAAATTTAATGGCAGCTGGATGTCATTTAGGTCATTCTACATCATCATTTAATCCAAAATTCCAACCATTTTTATATGGAACTTATGAAGGTATTCATTTAATAGATTTAAATCAAACAATTGAACAATTAAAATTAGCTTGTAAAATAATTGAAGGTATAAATGAAAAAGGTGGAATTATATTATTTGTAGGAACTCATAAGAATTGGTCAATACAAGAATCTTTAGTATATGCAGCAAAAAGATCTAAAAGTTATTACGTTTCAAAAAGATGGATCCCAGGTACAATTACAAATTATTTGGAAATAAATAAACAAATAAAAGATCCATTAATGAAACAAACAATAGATATGAATGATTCAAAAGTTCATGTACGTACAACAACAACAAATGATAACTCAATAATAAAACCAGATTTAGTTATAATTTTAAACCCAACAGAAAACTCCAACTGTATAAATGAATGTATTTCATCAAATATTCCAACAATAGGATTATGTGATTCAAATATGGATCCAAATTTATTAACTTATCCTATCCCATGTAATGATGAAAATGTTCGTTCTGTTAATTTAATGTTGGGAATAATGTCAAAAGCTGGTGAATCTGGATTAAATAAAAGATTGGATATTATTAAAAAATTAAAAGAAAATGAAAGACAACAATTGGAAAAACAAAGTAGATATCAACAACAAATTGAGCAAAATGATGGTTCTGTTGTTGCTTAGGTTAGTGTAAATAGTTTATTAAAATGTACATATTAGAAATGCATTTATTACATACAAATTATGGTATAGCTCAGAAAGAAACATACACCAGAAAAAGATTACATCGGTTGAAGAAAAATTGTAGTCTTTTAAAAAATGTCAACTGTCGACACTTAGATTCAGATATGTATGATATTAATTATTTGTACTTACTATATGTCTAAATTATATAATTTATAATTTTTCTTTAAATTCTTTTTCAACTAATTCTATAGCTTTTTCAATACCAGAAGAATTATCACCCATACCTTGAACAATATTACCTTTACCACCAGCTTTTCCACCAATTTCATTACTTACCAATTTTGAAATTTCAGTAGCATCTAAACCTTTTGCAATAGCTTCATCACTAATATAACAACCATGAGCAATTTTATCACCATTTGATAATCCACCAGTTAATAAATATATTGATTTTGATTTATCTTGTTTTTTAATTAAATTGAATGATTCAGTTATTGATTTTGCGTTAGCATTGATTGGAATATGAGAAACTAAATAATTAGATTCTTTATTTTCATCTAACCATTTTTTAACTGTATCTAATGTTTTTTTATTTTCTTCTTTTTGAATTTGTTTTAAATTATCTTTTATTGATTTATCTATTTTATTGAATTTTTCAGTTAATTTTTGTTTATCAATTACTGATATTGATAATTTTTTCAAAGATTGACCTAATTCTTTAACTTTATTTTCCTTTTGTGATCCATTTGGTAAGAATTCAACTTTATTTAATTCTTCATCAAATTCTTTTGCTAATTTTTGTACTGAATGTGCATCATGACCTGTAACTGCTACTATTCTTCTTATACCTTTAGCAATACCTGATTCTTCTATGATTACTAAATCTTTAATCTCATTTGTCTTTTGTACATGAGTACCACCACAAAATTCTATTGATAATGATCTCCATTCTTTATTTTGTGGATCTTTTAATAAATCTTCAACTGATACACCAATTGATACAACTCTTACTGGATCTGGATAAGTTTCTCCAAATACTGCTCTTAATCCATTAATTTCTTTTGCTTCAGTTAATGAAACATCCTTATAATAAACTTGTTTGTTATCTTTAATATATTGAGTTGATATTTCTTCAACTTTTTCTAATTCTTTTGGTGTTAATGCTTGTTTATGACTAAAATCAAATCTTAATTTTTCACTTGCAACTAATGAACCCTTTTGATCAACTCCATCACCTAAAACTGTTCTTAATGCATAATTTAAAACATGTGTACCTGTATGGTTATTTCTTATTGGCCATCTTCTTAATTCATCATATGCTGCAATTATTTCATCACCAACATTTAATTTACCTTCAGCTAAATAACCTGTATGTAATACATAACCTGCATAAACTTGTACATTTTCAACATTAAATTCAGATTTTCCATCAATGACTAATTTACCAGTATCGTATTCTTGACCACCTTGTTCTGCATAAAATGGAGTCTTGTCTAATATTATACCATATTGTTTTGATTCATCATTAGTCTCTATTGATTCAACAAATTCGCTTCCATCGTAAATAGCTAAAATTTGAGCTTTAATATTTTCAACACCATATTTTGCTTCATCGTTAGTTTTTGGTAATTTTTTATTATCCAATTCAGATAATGCATGAACATCTAATTTAACTAAAGTTGATGCATTTTTACTACCATTACCCTTTGAGGCCTCTCTTGATTCTTCTTTAGCAACTTCGAATCCTTCTTCATCGATTTTTAAACCAGCTTCTTCAGCCATTAATCTAGTTAAATCTACTGGGAAACCATAAGTATCATATAATCTCCACACATCTTTACCAGATAATGTTTGTTCAGGTGTTTTTGAGGCAATTATAGCATATTGTTCAAATAATTTTTCACCACGATCTAAAGTTTTAGCAAATGATAATTCTTCTTCATTTAAAATTTCTTTTAAATCTTGTGAGCCAGTTTCAATTTCTGGAAAAATTTCTTTATTTTGTTCAATAACAACATCAACTAATTGTTGGAAAAAGGAACCAATCGGATAATTCATATATTTACGAACATAACGTGAACCTCTTCTCAAGATTCTTCTTAATACATAACCTCTACCTTCATTATTTGGCACACCACCATCACATATAGCAAAAGTTAATGTTCTTACATGATCTGCAATAACTCTATAAGCAGTATCAATACCATCTTTATCATCACTTCCAAATTTTCCTGTGTATGGTCTAACACCAGTAATTTCTCTAATTTTATCAAAAATTGGTGTAAATACATCAGTATCATAATTTGAATATTTATTTTGTAAAATAGAAACTAATCTTTCAAATCCCATACCTGTATCAATATGTTTATTTGGTAGTGGTCTCAATGATCCATCAGCTTCTCTATTATACTGTATAAAAACAATATTCCATATTTCTAATACATTTGGATCATCCATATTAACTAATGAAGATGCATTTCTACCACCAATTCTATCATAATGAATTTCAGAACATGGACCACAAGGACCTTGATCACCCATTTCCCAAAAATTATCTTTCGCATCACCTGGTAAAATATGATCTTCTTCAACTCCAACATCTAACCAAAATTGTTTTGCATCTAAATCTGGTTCTAAACCTTGTTTTATATCTCCACCAAAATATGTTACATATAATCTATCTTTTTCTAACCCATAAACATTTAATAATAATTCCCAAGCATAATCAATAGCTTCTTTTTTAAAATAATCTCCAAATGACCAATTACCAAGCATTTCGAAAAAAGTATGATGATAAGAATCTCTACCAACATCTTCTAAATCATTATGTTTACCACCAGCTCTTATACATTTTTGAGAATTGGCAGCTCTTTTCAAAGTAGCAAAATCACTAGAAGGATCAACAGTTCCTAAAAAAATAGGTTTATATTGATTCATACCAGCATTGGCAAATAATAAAGTTGGATCATTATGTGGTACAACTGATGATGATGGAACATAAGTATGTTGTCTTTTATCTTTAAAATAATTTAAAAAAGTTGATCTTACTTTTGAAGCAGACCAATTTGTTGATGGTGAATTATTGAGTGATGTTGTTGACATTATTCTTCTGAATGTCTTACTTATCATACAATTGTTCAAAATTGGTACGTGAATTGATCAAGTTGTTTGTTCTGACTCAATTTTTTTATCACTAGTAATTTGTTGCAATTTTTTTTTTTCTCTCGATGTTTGAGTTTTGCAACAACATTTTAGAGATAAAAGATAAAGATATTAAATCATGATCTAAGGTAAAGATACAATTCATTGACATATATATTAATGCGATGTCCATACTTTAATAATTCTAGCAAGCTTGGATTATCATTTCGGAAATCAGCTCCCAGTTTACCACCAGTTATAATATAAATCGATACACTATTTTAATTCACAATCAAAAGTATGACCCCAGAATAATGTGAAATTGTTACTTGGGCTACGTCCATCAGCAATATTGACTCCACCAAATCTATTACTCATAGAAGTCGATGCACAAGATTATCCCATAATCATTTGACTAATATGTCCACAAATTTATCTTCATTTCATTTAATATTGTCTTTGCAAATCAATCATTGAATGAATACCTGCAGAGTATTTAGTAGGAGAGATGATCGATTTGGAAGAAAATGGTACTCAAAAATGATTCATTTGATTTAAAATCTAAATAATCTATAAAAGTTCACACTTGAGAGTGCAACAATTAACAGAAAGAAATATAATCCATCCTAAATTCTCCATTCTAAACCCAAACTTTCAAGACCTGCTTATAATCCAACTTGAACTAAGAAATGTTTACTATTAATATAAGCTAAAACTTCAGGTACATCTTTTACTAATTCACCACCTAAACTCATTTTAGTTAAAAAATCAGGAATCATACCACCAGCACTTGAAGTAGTAGCAACAATCCAATTTACTGAATGGGCAGTCCATTTAATTTCTTCAATTGAGATATAAGTACCTAAAACTCCATCTTCTTTACCTTTTATTGGTACACTTATAATTAATGCTCTATCATTTGCAACAAATACGTGAACTAATTCATTAAAATATCTTTTTGTGAGGGGGAAACCGAAATTATATAAAGCATGAATTGTGTAACTCCAACCATTATCTTCATATTTTTTTAAATCATTTACAATCATTTCTTGAATTGGATGAACATAATTTAATTCATGATTTGAATGAGTAAAACCAATTTCAGTAGTACCAATTATGCAATTTTTAAATTTTTCAACATCAATATTTTTAAGTTCTGTTTCTCTAGCACACCAATAATTACCATCTATTGTCTTGTGTGAAGTCTCAACTGGGTAAGAAGTATCTTGATAATAAGATTTACCTTTTTCCCAATTTGGTATTGATTTTAATATTTTTTCTGATTCTTCTAATAAAAATTGACGTGGAGTATCAATTGAATATTCTTTTAATGGTAATGACATTATTGATATACTTATAAAGTGAAAATTGAACTAAATTAAAGATCAAAAACTTGATATTTAATAATAATTTTACATTTTAATTAAATTTAAATTGCTAAAACTTATACTTAGTTTATATATGATCATGGGATATCTAAAACACTACCAAATTTTTTAGTATGGAATTTTTAAAACATGAAAAAGGTCTCAGAAATTCTGTCTAACTTCAAATTATTAAATTTATTCTATCAATTTCTTTTAATCATTCATAATAGTAACTTTGCCTTAAAATCATAACTACTAGTATATGAAAAAATACTTATTGCATTTATTGCCGATCACATAATTAACATATAAAAAAATACCGATCATAATCAATGTCACTGACTCCAATACTATCGTATAAGAAACCGAGTAAAGAACCAACCCCAGCATCAAATGTATCAACTCCAAGACTGAGTTATTCACCTAATTTACCATCCAATTCTAATTTTACTAAGGCAAAAGATCAACAAGTACCACAACCCCAACAAACCACTAGAAAAATTTCATCAAGAAGGAAAGCATTACAAGAATTTTATCATCTACAACAATCTCAACAATCATCACAATCTAATACTAGCACTAATGAGACTATAAGTACTGATAATGGCGAGTCTACTCTTATTAAAAATGAACTAATTGAATCACCACAACATTCAAATGAACCAAAATTATCATCAATTGAAGATGTGGAAATGTTTGTCAAAAATTCATCAAATAAAGATATACTAGTTTATCGAAATAAAATTCAACTGCAATTAGATTCTTCAAACCAGAGAAAAAAAGAAATAATATATGATAATTACTACGAATTAATCAAGCTAAGTAAAATGTTAGAAGATATAACAGATACGAGTAAGAAAATTCCCTCGACTAGAGAAAACCAAGTAAATGAATTGACTGGATTCAAAATTTATGAAAATGATGAACAAACGCATAACTCAGACTCAACTGATGAATATATCAATGATATCTTGCAAGAACTATCTGACTTTAATTCAAATCAAATTTCAAATTTTACTGATGGTGGTTTTAAAGAGGTGATAAAAAGACTTAACGCAAATCAAGACAGAAGCTTATCAAGTGCAAGTATGGCTGGGATCTATAATGAATCAGAAATTGAGAATTTGTCAGAGGAAGAAAAAAGCAAGATAATAAATCAATTAAATTACATCTTATCGTTACCTGATCTAGAGTTATCCCTAGAAGAACAATCAAAAGCAGAATCATTAATTGATAAGATTTTAGAATCAAACACAAATGAAGTACTAAATCTCCAACTAAATACAATTAAAAATAGAATTCATTAAACAACATACTTAAATATTCATTTCTTTATTTGCATTTTAGTAATTATAGTATATCATCAACAGCATGATTTTTAAATTTTTTAGAAGAACGATCTATACTTTTAATTTCAAATCTTGAACCTAATATTGTAAATTGTAAACTTTCTTGTTCTTGATCTTCGGATTTATTAGGTATCAAAACATCAAATCCGAATAATGTGTATTTTTTGGGGACCATTTTAAAACCACCAACCCATTGAGATGCAGATAATGACTTTAATTCTTTCTTTTTAGCAGCTACTATTTCTTCTCTAGTTAAAGTTTCATATGGCGGTGATGGTGGTTCTTTATCCATTAACCATTCTTTGTTTTCAAACCCTCTTGGAGTAACTAATATGAATGAATGTTGACAATCCCAAACTACTATACCTCTTGTCCCTACAACGTTATTATTTCTTGATTTTAGTACAGTTAGTAAACAACCATTAAAATCTGCATTTACTAATTTTGGTAATATTTGTTGAGTATTTAATTGGAATTTCCCATCGGGAGTAGATAAAAGATCTTGGATGTATGATTGCCACATTTCATTCATTTTAATGAATGATTCAAAACGAGGAATTTGATATTTATCTATTAAATAATCAATATTAAAAATATGATTTTCCTTTTGTAAAGTTTTGATCTTTTTGATAAGTTTGCGTTGTGATTCGAGTTGAGTGTTGATGTATACCTTTAGTTCTTTTCTAGTGTTTCTTTTACGTTGTGGTTCTATTTCATCTGATTGTGCTATTTCTTCGTTTTTACGTTTTTTAGGGTTGGATTTATCTATATGTTTGAATAAAATTGTTGGTTTTTGTTCACCTTCTGTTGAGTATCTTGATTCTAAAATTTGTATGATTTCATTATTGGAGTCGTAACATCTTGCTAGTAGCTTTTTCTCAAGTTCGTTTGTACTTGTCATTTGATTTGATGATGATGTTTCAGATTTTTAAAAATATATTTTTGATTTTTTTTTTCGATATCTTATCACTAAATGATATGACAATAATTATAAAAAGATCATTGCATCTTTTGAAAAACAGAGGTCTACTACGATACTACTCGAATATCAATGTTCCTTTTCAAGATGACTTATCTGATATAGACTTGGACGATTTTGGATTGAGTGATTTCAAACATTATAAAGAATCAACTGATGTGATTGAACAAAGAAAGAAATTATACCAATCAATAAGTGAAGAAGTAGCAAATGAACAACCCATAACATCATTAGAATCAATTGCAAGTGCAAAAGAACCATCGATTTATATATCAAAATTAACTGATCCATACATAAATTTATCAATTGAAGATTACATATACAACAAAATGCCATTATCTACAAATTTTAACTCCGAAAGATTAATGTTTTATACAAACTCACCATGTGTTGTTATTGGAAAAAATCAAAACCCATGGAAAGAAGTCAACTTACCAGTACTAAACTCATTAGGCTATCCATTAATAAGAAGAAAATCAGGAGGTGGAACAGTTGTTCATGATTTAGGTAATGTTAATTTTTCATTTATGACAACTAAACAGAAATTTGATAGATTTAAATTTGTTAATTTAGTAGTTGATTCAATTAATCAATCTGGAGTAGCTAAAAAGATTGAAGTTAATAAACGTGGAGATATAGTTACTATAGATCAAAATCAAGAATTTAAAATTAGTGGATCTGCCTATAAATTATCAAAGGGTAAATCTTATCATCATTCCACAATGTTATTAAATTCAAATTTGAAAAATTTAAGTAAAATTTTACATAGAGATGAGAGAAAATTGGGTGTAGTTGAAGCTAAAAATTCAATAGCTTCAGTTAAATCAAAAGTCACAAATTTAGAAATTGATAGTGATAAATTTATTAAAATAGTAAGCAATGAATTCAAACAAGAATATGGGATAAATGAACAAACAGTAAAGGAAGAAGAGAGTGAAGAAGTCAAAGAATTTGATGAGTTCAATGAAATGATGGGATTGACTGATTTTATTAACCTGATAAAAACAGCAAATGTATTTGAAATAAATTCATCTACGCAACTACCTCAAGAAGTAATAGATACATCAGAAGAATTGAAAAATTGGAATTGGAAATTTGGTCATACTCCAATATTCAATCATTACTTGTTAAATGATAAATTGGGTTTGAAGTTAAAATTTTATGTTGAAAAGGGCAAAATTGTACAAATTGATTGGGAGCTAGAGAAGCCAAATAATGAACTTCAATCTGTTTTAAAGAACTTTGAAAAAGGTGCTGCTGGAAAAGAATGTCGTGGTGATTTGATTAAAGAGAGTTTAGGATCTGATGACGAATTAAGCAAAGACCTCGGTAAGTGGTTAAGTAAAAGTATAGACGGATTATAGAAAAACTTGTTTATAGATCAATTATTTAGACTTCCTGTATACTCAATTCTGGTTGCAAAAAAAACTATTTGTATATATATATAGCACATAATTACCAACTTGTTAGCGAAAAAAAAAAGCAACCAATCTAATAAATTAATATTTGCAACATCTTGACGTATAATGTACAACAGGTTATTCATCAGATCC
This sequence comes from Lodderomyces jiufengensis, assembly GCF_024610255.1. Taxonomy (NCBI): domain Eukaryota; kingdom Fungi; phylum Ascomycota; class Pichiomycetes; order Serinales; family Debaryomycetaceae; genus Lodderomyces; species Lodderomyces jiufengensis. The sequence continues at coordinate 654,538 of NW_026261555.1, forward strand.
AGTATAAATCTTAAGCTAAAACATTCATGGTGTTTTAAGTTAGATTGACATTTAAGCAACGAAGTCTGGAGCATTTACAAATAATAGTTGTATAGGGTTGGTATTATTAGATTTGAAAAGTTTAAGACCTAGCAATTTGACTAAGATTTAAAATTGAGTTGGTGAAACAATATAATCTGGTGATGATGACGTATAAACATGTTTACACAAAACTAGTATCAAAACATCAAGAGAATTGTGAAAGAAATTTCATTTGTTAACAAAGCGATACAGCCCATTTTATATTGATCTTCATTGCGGAATTAGGAGCAGTTTCCAAAAGTAAATCATTTTTCAAACGTTTAAAAGAAAATTTGATTCTTCATTAAATTAGAACTAAAGTTTAAGAATAAAGTTTTAAAATTATGGGGAAATATAATTAATGATTATAATAAATCTAATTAATATATAGTTTATGATCTGCATCTTATGAGACAAAACATGCATGAAGAAAAAAAACAAAAGAGAGATGTGATTCATACCATTTGAAGACCTTATTTCGAAACAATCAATAAGGCAATCTAATTAATTAATAAGGTGATTATTGGTGAAAGCAACTGATAAAAACAAGATTGAGATGTAACAGAATAAAATAAATAGAAGCAGAAAAAAAAGAAATGAAAAAATTAAATAAATTCCGTCCGGCTTTTTAGGCTTTAGACTAAACCTGTTTAAACTTAATTTGTTGTTAATAAAAGAATTGGAACTCGTTGAATTTACAATCAATCATTACTCCAGAATAAAGTAATGACTCATAAATCTGGTAACATATTGAACACCAGTGTTATAAACAGAAGTCTATTGTTAAATAATAAGCCTAAATGAGTCTAAATAAATAACTGCTATTAATTAATGATCTAATAGTACAAAACCACAATAATATCAATCGTATTTGAAGATAAAAAGATAAGAAAATTTTTTAACTTTTCTTTTTATAAATTCTTAGCTTATTTTTTGCATCAATTGAATTTTATTGCGAATTGATTTTGATTTTGAATCTACTCTTTTTAAAAATAATATATCAAAATTTTAAAGATCAATTATAATAAATAATTATTATTTGGACTAATTAAAAACATTTAAATTATAATAAATTGTAGATATGATAAGTAATCTCTTTTTTTACTCCTATAATTCTTCTTATTAGATAATCGTAGTATCTAATATTTAAGGTTCATCTTTTCACTTTTTTTCCCCTTTCTCAATAACTTTAATTTAATTTACAAGATATATCATTCATAAACTTCTTTTAATCCGATTGAACTTGGAAATTAAAGAACTTAAATAAAACTTAAATTCGAGAGCAAATTTTGTAAGTAATAAAGAATAAACGTCTATTATAACTTTGACTTTATAGATCTAATTTTTCTTATATTCTTCTTTACATTATTACAATTAAATAGAATATACATAACATACATACTAAAAATTTATTAAATTAATTTTACATAACTTTTTTTTTCACTTCTTTTTTAATTATCCTTTTCATTTACTTTCTACTAAATATTCACTAAATATTCATTAATAATTCATCATTATAATATAACTATTTGGTATAATTTTTCATTATCATAATTCATCATTTCAATCTATTTTTTTGATTCCAATCATATTAAAATCATTCTTTTACTTATTCATTTACATTAATTAATATGTTTGGATCAAATAATAGTACCAATAACAATCATAACAATTTACCACCAAATTCTCCTTTATTTCCACCACTGCAATTAATTAATCATAATGATTTGAGTACAAATTTACAATCATCACCAACTACAACTACCAACAATAATCAAAATATATTTATACCAACTTTACCTGATAAACCAACAACAGCAACTTCATCATTACAAGTTTATATAATACCTTCAGAAAAAAATTTATTTGTTCAAGGTTTTGATCAACATGAATATAGTTCAAGACCTCCAACTATATTAAGAGGTTCATTATTTATAAGAATTTTAAAACCAAGTAAAATTAAAAGTATAACTTTAACTTTTAAAGGTATTCAAAGAACTGAATGGCCTGAAGGTATACCTCCTAAAAAAAATACATATAATGAAATTAATGATATTATAACTCATACTTGGCCATTTTTTAATTCAACAAATAATATAAATTTACCAAATAATGGAGCTGATTTTTATATTGAAAAAAATGGTACACAACATGGAAATGATGTTGAATTAAGTGCTGTTCGATCAAATACCCCACCTCCAAGAAGAGTTTCAAGTAACTCATTAAGTGTTAATGGAACTTCATCAAATCAAGATAATTTTTTTACAAGAAATCTATCACCAAGTTTTATAAGAAGATCAAAATCTCCATCAATTGGGTCAGTTGATGCAATGACTGAATTAACTACAGTTGTATCTCCAAATAATACAAGTGATTCAAGTATGAATTTTGCACCTGGTGATTATTTATATAATTTTGAACATCCATTACCACCATCAATTCCAGAGACATGTAATGTTACATTTGGATCGACTGCATATAATTTGGAAGTATCTATACAAAGACCTGGTACTTTCAAATCAAATTTAAATGGGAAATTACCAATTAACATTGTTAGAACACCATCAGAATTAAATTTAGAAGAAAATGAATCAATAGTGATATCAAGAGATTGGGAAGATCAAATAAGATATGATATAGTTATTGGAGCAAAATCAGTTGTATTAGACTCATATTTACCATTAGCTTTTAGATTTGTACCATTATGGGGAAAAGTTGCATTACATAGAATAAGAATTTATTTAACTGAAAATTTAGAATATTATTGTAATAATAAAAAAGTTCATAGAATGGAACCTCCAAAAAAATATCTTTTATTGGAACATAAAGCTATAAAGGGGAGGTCATTATTACAAAAGAATCCTCAAGATACCTCTAATGTGGGGTTAGATCAATATGATGAAGATATTTTACCAAAAGAATTAGAATTTCAATTATTTGTACCCCAAGATATAACTGGAAAGACAAATTGTAATATTCATCCAGATACTTCGTATGAAAATATACAATCTCATCATTGGATTAAGATTTGTTTAAGAATAAGTAAAAATGATCCTGAAAACCCATCAAAGAGGAAACATTATGAAATATCAATTGATTCTCCATTACATGTATTATCTCCATTGGCTGCTCATGGAAATACATTATTGCCTGCATATGATGATTTAGTTAGAAATGGAGATGTTCAACAAACAACAACCCCATTGGATTCTCCATTATCACCTGAGGTTACTCCCATAGAACATAATCATAGTAATAGTAATAGTACATCCAATTTAAGATCCAGGTTTAATACTGCAACAAGATCGAGATCAAGATCTTCTAGCGTTATAAATCAAGATAATTCACAAACTTCATCGACTATAGAATTCCAACATATTAATTCAACTGTTCACCAAGGAGTTATTGAAAGAGATGCAGATATGCATTTAGAAGCCAACTTATACAAACCAAAAGATGAATCTATAATTACGGCAATAAATTCACCACAAGCAAAACCTCATCCAGAAACTTTTACATCACCATTATCATCACCTATTCAAAGACCAATACATCTTATAAGAAAACCATCAACTGCTCCTCCACCATTTGTAGAACCACCTCAAAAAATGTCATTACATCCTCCAGCTTATAGAGAAAGAGATGAAGGGTCTTTAAGTTTATCACCATTAAGAATAGATGAAGAAAATTTTAATTATGTCAATCCATTACATACTCCAGCATCACCACCTTCAACAACTCAATTCAATAATATAGATACAAACACTCCAGTTCGTGATTTATTAATTCAACAATTAAATGGGTCAACTAATCATGAATCACCACCACAACCTATTGAAACTAGAGATTCTATCCCAAATATTTCATTACCTGAAATATCAATAAATAATAATAATGAACAATCAAACTTGAAATTACCAGAAGAAGATATAGCAGATGATCCAACATCGCCAATTTCTCCAATGTTAGCACCAAAGACATTCAATAATAATCGTAGAAAATCAAAAATATTTGAAAATCCTGAAAATGAATCATTATCAGTATCACCACCAAAACATCATAATTTAAGAAGAAGATCATCAACATCATCATCGTTAGATTCAACAAATTCATTTGAATTACCAATAGATCAAACATTACCACTACTAAACTTATCAACATCATCAGTTGCACCATCATCGAAACCACAACATGTACAAGATATAATATATTCAGAAGAAAGAAATCAATCTATTTCATCATCGATATATGATTTATCTTATAGGAAACCTTCTACATACACAAAACCAAAAGATTTAACTACTGAACCATTAGATTATGAATTCACTAAACTTAAGAATTTAAAAAATTTAAGAAATCCAAGATTAAATAAACATTATCAATATGAAGAAGAAGAAGAAGAAGATATAAGTAATTTAACAATCCCACAACCTACAAGTCCACAAACACAACATAAAAAATCATTTGGAGTTATAGATACTTCTACATCAAGTGGATCTGAAGAAAATGAAATTGAAGGTTCAAGTTTAAGTTCAACTGAAATAGTAAATACTGATACTGGTAGAAATGGGAATTATAATTTAAATAGTAGAAATAGTGGTTCAACTTCAAAATTTCAAAATCATCATCATCATAATAATAATGTTCCGGGTTTTAATATTGATTATGTTATAGATAATTAAGTAATTCTACAATTTAAATAAAGCATTTTAGTCAATAAAAAAAAAAGACAAGGCATTTCATTTTATACTAAATTATCTTAAATAACTTTTTATTTTTTTTTTATGTACTCTACTTGTGTTCACCACCTTTAGTATCAATAATATCTCCATTTTCAGCTTGTTTTAAATCTCCCAACCATTCATATAAAACAGCTAAATCACGATTAGCAATATCAGGTCTTTCACAAGCTTTATCATACCAATGTCTACCAACATCACCTAAAAATAAAAATCTACCAAATTTTTCTGCAGAAGTAGTAGCCAAAACTACATCTTTTCTAGTTAATTTTGTAATAAATCCACCATTATAATTAACATCAGCTGGTAAATTTGCATCTGGATAAACTCCTGGTATAGGACAATTATCAACTGATGCCCAAGATTTACCAGTTGATACAGCAACTAATTTTGCATAATTTTGTAAATTTAATCCAAAAGTTTTAGCTAATTGAAAAGAATCTGCAACTGCTATATTAGTAATAGCTAAAAGATAATTATTTGATAATTTTGCTGCTAATCCAGTACCATGTTTTGAACCACATGGGAAAATATTTTTTCCCATTTTATTTAATAATGTAGTTAATGCTGGTGATACATCTGAAATAGTATCTCTACTTAACATAAATGATAATGAAGCTTTTCTTGCACCTGCTACACCACCACTTACTGGAGCATCAATAAAATCAAATTCTGGAATAGTTTCTTTAACATATTTATGAATTTCTTGAGAAGTTGGAATATCAATTGTTGAAGAATCTATTATAGTTGTTTTATATTCTGGTGAATAACCATTTTGTTTATAAGAAGTAATAATTTCTTCAACTACTGATTTTACATGTTTTCCTTCGGGAACCATAGTTACAATAAAATCTAATTGTCCATCAACATCAGTTGTAAATGAAGATAATGTAGGTAATTTAGTTAATTTTAAAGAATTTGTTGGATTTTCTTCTGTTACTCCTAAAACAAATTTATCAGTAGCTTCTGGTACTGAATCATATACATATAATTGATCATCTTGTTCTAAATTATTATATATATGTTTAGCCATATGTTGACCCATTTGTCCTAATCCTACAAATCCATAATTTACTAAATTTGTTGAAGTAGTTGAAAATTGTCTTGTTGTAGTTGTTTTAAGGGTATTTAATGAAATTCTGTACATTTTGTTTTAAAATGGGAATAGTTATATTATTATAATTAATGAAATGGTGGTTGTTGAAATTAAAAGAAATTTCAAGCTTATATTATTTTTTGGAAATTATATTATTATTATATATTAAATTTAAATTTATTAATATGTGTTTTAATTTTTCATCAATTATAAATTTAAAATTTTTAACCGGCATTAGAATGAAAATAAATTACAATAGTTCTATTTATGAAAGAGGTATTAATTAAATTCAATGCAATTGACGTTCTATGGCTTAAATATTATTCCTATGTCGGTTACATTCTTCACATTAGTTTGTTTTTTATTGTATTATTGTTCAAATTTTAGTGTATAAATTTTTTTATTTTTCCCCATAAAATTAGAGTGTGACTTTTTTTATAATTTTTGTATTGAAAATTTTTCAATGAAAAATACGAAATCTAAATTGATCATCAGTTATTTACAATACAGAGATAATCCTTTGTTATAATTACTTGTCATAAATTCACAATTCATGAACTCTCTACATCAAGTTATGAAGCAACATTTGTACTCTCCTTTTGTTTGTTGTTACTATATTTGTTCTTGTATTAATAATAAGTCTTATAATATTTACCCCAGATTTCAAATAAATTTAGGTCTCCACGGTTATAACTGGATAATCACCGGAATTGGTAGCTTTGACAAAAAAATTAATTGGTAGCTTCGTTTTGAAAAAGTGGGGATAGAACAATATTCAAAAAATTTAGGCTATAATGATCTACAATTTTATGGTATTGTTTAGGGAAAATTGTTCAAATGAAAGACTAGAATCGTGTGACCGTAGTACGTTTTCCCCCTAAGGCTTGACTGATAGAAACCGTCGAAGAAACTTTTGCATTCTATAAATTTGATGTGATCTTATATTAGCGGCTTTATACAAACTATTATAGTCTTTTAAATTAGTTGTAAGGATTGTAAAATTTACTTATTTATTTTAGCATCCAATTTGAGCATGATCTTATATACCTTTCATTTGTAAGAGTGTTTAACACTCACAACATTCGCTTGTACCCGCCACATGAAATGTTTTGTCAACTTCTTACATTCTTTATTAAAACTAAACCACTATCGGAATAATATGGGTATTGATTGAATGTACAGTAAGTAACAATTGTGTGCTTTTGTGTAATGTTTTGAAACAAGAAAAAGCAATTAATAAACTTTGTTGAAGTATTGGTTGTTGATGATCCACTTATTGATGATTTTTTATTTGATATTGAAACTGATGTAGTTGATTGATTAATTAGTTTTTTTGGTATAAGTTCATAAGTTCTTTTTTCTAAAACTAGTTGACCCAAGTTTACTCGTTGAAATATTTATGTTTGCTAGATAAGCTTTTCTTTTTTTCCTCAAGGTTACGTAGGTTTTGTAATTGTATCTGGTATTTTTGCCATTAATATTGATAATTTCTCTTTTCATTGCCATGATTGCAATATTATTTTGTAGGCAAAGTACTGGTAAAATCTTAGTTGAAACACTGACAATGACTAATTAAATAAATTGCAAATAGCTTTTTCTGCAAAAAATTACAATAATTGGGTTCTCAAAGTAGATTTCTGACGAATAATTGAGGTTCGACTAAAATAAATGGTTGTGCTTTTCCTCTTCGTATCTTAAAGCAGTGAAAAATCAATTTTCTCATCTTTGAAAGATTTAATATGTCCTTTGATGTATATCTGAAAATGATTTGTCTAAATACATTACATTAATTGAACTTTCTTCTATTACGGTGGATGAAGATTTGAAGATCTATGCAAAAGAATAGACGTCTCGGTCGGCATTTGCAGTTCGTATAGTAATCCATAATGAGTCTTAGGCGACCAATGCAACGCAAATTTTTTTAAAACTACGAATATCAAAATGACTTGGTACCTGAGATCCGGAAAAAACTTATAGTGATAGCTTTGACTTTGACCTTCCCAAAAGCTTCATTGTGTTGGTCGACAGGGTTATATAAGTCTTACATGATTTGAAAGATATGAAATTTTAATTAGCCAAAAGGACGATAAAGTATAGAACTTATAAATATTTTTAGAAAATAAATTTTAAAACCAATGGTTCATTATTTCTAATTTGGGTTTGTTCGTTCGGAAGTAGTGAATGGCTACTCAAAGTTAGATTACTTATTTTGTTTTATGCCTGATTATTTTCAGTTAACAATCGGTAGATATTATCACCCTAAGACCAATCACGTAAAAAAGATTACAAGCAAAATGTGGCATATTACTAAGATTTTGCGAGATAATGTTCATTGTTTTGAGGTGGTTCAAAAAACTCGACTCTAATACATATAGCATCTCAGAATTGATTGGCACGCCGCGAATTGATTGTTGTTAAAACTGACTAAACACTTGATAACTTGAAAACGACTTTAAGTTTAATTTAAAAAAGGTAGACCAATTAAACAATAACCTACGTATTTTTACAGTTTGAAATGAAACACTACTCTAGATTAACCTTTATTACGCGTATTTTAGAAACTTAATGAAATTTTCATTTGACGGTTTTTCTGTAATTTCATGTTTCATTTAAGTTAAATTTTAGTTTACATATCACTATTTATCCCTAGTTACATCATAATTAGTATGTAAAGAACAATTGTTTACTTTATTATGCATAATTATCAAATTAAATTTCTATTGTTTTTTTCTAATTAAAATTTTAAAATCCAAATTGGACACTTAATGTGAAAATTTGGAATTTATTGAAAAAATTATAAATACTGTTGAAAATCCTTTTTAAACTAATAGCTAATTGACCTGTCAAACTCAATCAAAAACTAATTTACCTATCAATTAATTAAAAATGGACGGACTTCTTAACAAAGCTAAAGAATTATCAAAAAATGTCGATCAAAAAGACTTGAAAGACGCTTATGACACTTATAACAAGACTGATGGTTCATTACAAGATAAAGGAAAAGCCGTTTATGAAAATTACAATAAATCACATTCATCTTCAGATGCAACAAAAACTGATACTAAAACTGATTCAAAAACTGAAACTGAAACTGAATCAAAATAAACTTGAGTTAAACAATCATGTGCTCAATTGTTAATAAAGGTTAATAGTACTAATAAATAATTTTAATAATAGATACCAGATACCATTAATGTAGGTATTCCTCTTTTGATTGGAGTTGATTGTATGAAATTATACGTGTAGTTGTCTTTCTAAAACAGTTACACATTTTGTCCAACATACACGGAATGTCGTGACAATAACGAGTAATGAGATTAAAAAGCGAATTGATCAAAAAATAACTCGACTCTATTACCACTAAGTTATTGTATTATATTGTATCGCTAACAATTTACATTTTACTAAAAAACTCCGTTCTGGTTTAGAATATTATAATTAATAAAATTCGCTAATTCAATACAATTTTTTTCAAAATATATTCCTTATCGTAAATTCATAACACAAAACAGTTTTGATTCGTATAAATTTATTTCAATTAGTCTTAATTCCATTCAAAACCTTGAAAAAATATTACTAATTAAACTCCTAAACTTTGTCAGAAAGTCATCAAAATGGTCGAATTCTCATCATCACAATCCATAGAGCCGAAAAAGTATAACGTACCAAAACCCAGTCCAGCATATTATCCTAGTAAAGGGTCCAAAGTGTATGCAAATAAAGACCTTTACAAATCAATTCATGAATCATCAAAAACATTAGTATCAAAACATAGATGTGAAAAAAGAAATGGATTAGCAGTAAAAATACCAGCAAAGTCAATAATTAGATTAACTACCCCTGAAGGTCCACAAGTTTGTGATTTAAATATATGGAATCAACATGATAAAAGAGAAAGATTATGGATATCAAGAACTGCTCAATTGCATAGTTATCATGTTTCTACTTATGATAGATTATGGCTGAATTTACCGTTTTTGAGACCTTTGGTTACTATTACTGGAGATTCTTTAGGTCCAAGAAGAGATGAATGGGGTGGAAGAATTCATGGTATGTTCAATTAAATTTAACTTTGTTTAGCTGAATTTAGTATGTACTAACTTTTGTTTTATAAGATTGTCTTGGAACTAGGTGTGATCCATACGTTGATAGACTTTTAAGTGGTGAACATAATGATGATCATTGTCATTCAAATTTATATAGAGCAATTAAACCATTTGGATTAGATGAATTTGATGTTCATGATGTTTTAAATGTTTTTCAAGTTACTGGATTACTGGAAGAATCAGATCAATATTTTATGGAAACTTGTCCTTCTACATCCCAGGATTATTTTGAAATGTTTGCAGAAATTGATTTATTAATTGGTATTAGTGCATGTCCTGGTGGAGATTTATCAATGTGGGAATTTGGAGAAACTGATGATACAAAACTGAAAATGGAAGATTGTTGTAGACCATTAGAGATTGAAATTTATAAAATTGATGATGAAACAGAGGTTTTGAAAGATTGGGAAGCTCCTAAATGTGTTGATTATAAAGGTAATCATGGACTTAAAGATTAAGTATAACTAGAACTTCAAGTAGAATTTTTGAATTAAAACTTATGTCTATATTAATGTACTATCATGCTCTACTTTTTATTCTTTCTTCTTCTCTTCCTCAATTCTCTTCAAATGTTTTTCATATTTAGTATACTGATTCAAAGTACTAGGTGAAGGAAACCAAGAATCAAAATTAAACCAACTCAACACCAATATTAAAGATAATTCACTAACTAATACAATTGAACTTTGAAAAGTGGCAGGAAATTCATTCCAACACCATTCATGTACAAACCATAATGGAACACCAACGTACCATTGTAAGCTTAATTGTAACAAAGCAGGTAATGACCATGCGTACCAACTTAAAAATTGATAATGTAATGATCTTGAAAATAAAACACCTATTAAATTAGTTATTGACATTATATAAAAAATGATTTGTGGTGCTATTAATTTGTTTAAAAATATGTTATTGTTTGAAATTGTTGAATACGGTTTAAAAGCATCTTTGATTAGTTGGTATATGGACTTATCTATGATTTTTCTATTTAAAAATCTGGTGAATGTGAAGAATAATAAAACCAAAACGTGTAATACTAGTAAGATGTTTGAAAAATTTGTTGACAAGAATGTTTCTTCTGGTAAAAATTTCCAATTAACTGTCCATTCATATAAAAAAGATCTTCCAAAATTAAAACTTTGACTCAAATAATTCCATCTTATAAGTTTAGCATCATCATCAGAAAACATCAATACCAAGAATTTCCAACCAATCATAATTTGAACTAATGGAATAACAGCAATAAGAACCAAGAATTTAATTAAGTTCTCATCATTTAAAAAATAAATCACAAGTAATAATCCAGGTAAATATAATAATGCATTCATCTTAATGGATAATGCAATACTATATAAATCACAAGCAATAAAACTTAATAAAAAACTTAAATCAAACCAAGATGAACCCATAACTTGATCTCTAATGTGTCCAGTTTTAGAATTTCTAAATTTTTTATAAGATACTTGTTTGAGTACAGCCGCTTGTTGTAATAATATTATAACTCCCAATATAGCCAACGTTGTAAAAACATCATTAAATAATCTTAAAACGTATATGGAAATTAATCTTTTACTTGCTAATAATAACCAAATACACCATGGTTGAATATCCCAAATTTGTGAATATATAAATGATATAAATAATACAGTAGTTGTGAAAACATATCCGAAAATTTTTTGAGCTTCAGGAATAGAATCTCCACAAATCCATTGTAAATGTTGATAAATATATATGAAACCAGCTGGATAAACTATTGGACCAGAATCTCCATATATTTTAGAATAATTTATTTCTCCATTGCTAACTTTTTCAACTTGTTGTAAATATGTAGTATAATCAATTTCCGTATATTTAATTTTAGCAATTACGATTTTAGTTATAATTGATGATAAACAAATTGCTATTGGATATGTAAATCTTGAAACTTCAGGGCTAATTATTAAACCTTGTATTGCTTCTTGTATATCTTTTAGTATGTTTTTTAATGTGAATTCTGGTTTTGGTTCTTGCTTCGCGCCAGTCGGTGTAGTTGGTGGAGGTGGCATTGAGGTTTGTTTGTGGTTGCAATTACTTGTTTAAAGTAATCTTTGCTTCTGTCTTGTTAGATGTAATATATTTAGGATAAGTTGAAAAGTATAGTGATCTCAAATTTAACACAAAAATGCTTGAACTATGAAGTTTATAACATACAATATCATGGAGAATAATTTACGAATGAAGCTTAAAGAAGAAGTCAGTTTTTAAACTTAGAAAATCTATGCTTTCATTATATGAATCTATCAAATAACCTATTTTTGTTTCTTTTTCAAAATTCTAATAACATCACGTCTACGTCTTTTAAATTCCCTTGAAAATTCCCCACGATTAGACCAAAACCATTTTTCATAATCTGTTTCATCTTCATTACCATTATTAATTGAATCACCTTCTTTTAAAGTAGGTAATTGAAATTTTGAAGGATCAAAGTTTTGAATATTACCAATTTTACTAAATTGTGATTGAGTACTTAAAAAAGGTGATTCAAAATGTGGCCAAAATAATCCAACGTCTTTTGATTTTTTAAGAATGTGATCTTGTTGCTCTTGTTGTTCTTGTTGTTCTTGTTGGTGTTGTTTTTGGATTTGTTTTAGTAATTGGTCTTGATCTTCTGATGGTTTTGTGGTGTCTATGTCTTCGTCATCTTCTGATAATGCTAATTTGAATCCATTAGATTCTTGATCATTTATGTTTGTTGTTGTTGAAGTTGTTGTTGTTGGATTGAATAGTGATCTGAGTGTTTCTGTATTGCTTGTTGTTTTGTTGCTGGTTGAGTTTGAGCCAAAAGTTGGTATAAATTCTTCTTCTTCCTCTTCTTCTTGTTCATCTTCCTCTACTTTTCTTGTGAGTTCTGCTTTCTCTCCTTCTTTTTCTTCGTCTGCTTCTTCTGATTCTTCTGATTCTATTTCCTCTGATCTCTCTTCTTCTTCTTCTTCTGATTCCTCTGAACTTTCTTCTGATATTTCTTTCTCTGATTTCTTGTTTTCAGCTACCTTTGCTTCATTGTCTTGATCCTGTATTTCCTCTTCTTTATTTATTTCTTCATCCTCTACAATTTCTGTATCATCATCCTCTGACACTCTATTAGGTTTTAAAGTATCAAAATCCAAATCATTACCTTCATCATCTTCATCATAATATATTTCTTTTTGCGGTACGAAAGAAATTTCACCACTTGATTGAATAACATCATTAAAATTTGTGAGTTTCTTAATTTGTTTTTGTGGTTGTTCTTCATCATCACTTTCCTCATTTGCTTTACCTTCAATTTCATAATCATAATGTTTAACTTTTTTCCTCCCCTTTGAATCAATTTCAATATCATCTTGTACAATCCCGTTATCTTCTTCAATTTCAATTGGTTTTGTAAAATCATAATTTGATAATATGGAAGCTAATACTGATTTGTTTTTAATTAATTCTGTATCTTCTGATTCAACATGAGAAGGTAGTGGTTGTTGCATGTCGAGAGGAATTGCGGTATCTTTACCATAATTTAAAGCTTGTTTACCATTTATACCACAAGAAGTTTCAATTATATGATCATAACCACTTTTCCAATTTCCATTATCATATTTAAAAGTTAAATCTCTAACTGTTTTATTTTGATCAAACCCCCATAATTTAGTTTTATAAAATTTAAATTGCTTTAATTCACCATTTATTAATATTCTTAAAGTTTGTGATCTTAATTGAAGTTCTTTTCTTGGTGTTTTTCTATGAACTGCCTTTTGTACTGAATGGGATTTACCATTCGAATATTTGTAGTAAAGTGAATTTAATGTTGATCCGTATGATGTTGAACCGTTAAGTCTTGTTGTTGGTGGGACGTTTTTTGTATTTGCTGATTTGTTTTGATATATGTGTTCTGATTTTGAATATATAGGAGTTGATAATGGTGCAGTTGAAATTGATGAAGTAATTGAGTTTGTAGGGTACTTGTTCTGAGATTCTTCTATTCTTTTAGCTCTTGAAGCTACTATTTGTGATTGTTTTATTTGGTTTTCAAGATCTTTTGGTGTATCTTTTATAATTTTAAATCTTTCTTTGAAATCAGGTTTGGCTAAATTAATACTTAATTTTAATCCCATGAAAACTACTCCATTAAGGGAGTTTTTAAATTTTTCAAATTCTTTGTTGGTGGTTTCTATTGTTATGAATGCAAAATATTTTAATTCTAATGGTTTTGTATGAAATTCAAATGGTTTTATGATATTAAAATTGAATTTATTGAATCGTGATTCTAGTAGGTTTGAGTTTTCTTTTAGCTTTGGTGATATGTTACCTATATGTATTCGTAGTTGTTTAGTTTCTGACTCTGATGACATTGTAATGAGTTGATTGTTGTGATATTTCTTAGTTTATAATTTTGGTTGTAAAAAAATCTGTATATATGAGATGATACAAAAAATAAATTTTGGAGTACAAAAACTCGTACAAATTTGAAACACAGCTTATCATCAACAAATCAAGAAATGACAATCAAATAATGTCAAGTTTAGAGGATGAAGTGAATAATACATGGCATGAATTATATGATAATTTTGTTGAGAAGAATAATTTGAAGAAAGATAAAGAAGTATTGAAACAAAGAAAAGCACAACAGCAGCCTTCAATAGAAGATCAAAATGATACAGTTGATATTGATCTTTCATCAGATCTACCAAATTTAAGTAAATTAATTGAGTCACAAACAATTGAAGATCAAGAAAAATTAAGCAATGAACTTAAAAATGCAATCATAAAATTTTATTGGGCTGGATTTCAATTGAGGAAAGATATAGAGAAATCTGTTACTTAAAAAGAACTAAGGTGAAGTATCGAAGTCAAAGTAAAGCCAAAGTCATTGCTAATTACTGGTCAATTTAGATTAATGTTTATATAAGAAGTAAGAATAAATACTTTTACAAAGTGTATCTGATATAGATTTGGTTCTTTCATTCAACATATCTCATACTATACAAATTTCTATAAAATCTTTTGAAAAAACATAAAAAAGGTGGGTGAATAAATATATATACCTTAACAAATAAATATTAGGTTTGAAATAAATCTAAAAGTTTTCTTTCATTATATATAAATGTAATTTCTAAGTTATAATTGTTTTTTAAATTTTTTGAGCTTTCCAATAATCTTCTAATCCCATAATTGAAGTAATAACACCAGCTAAACCAACATCACCTTCAGTGAAATGTAAGTAATTTAATGAATTTAATGCAATAAAAGTATCTAATAAATCCCAAATTAATTTTCTCTTTGCAGCATATAATTTATTATTAATAGCTTTTATGTCAACGGTTGATTTTTCATCAGTTGTTGATTGTTCATAATTTGATAATGAATATATTATTCTTAAAGAATTAATTAAACCAGCAACTAAACCAATTAACCAAAATCTTGAAGCATAAGTTGATAAATTGGGCCATTTTTTACTTGAAACAAGACCTAATAATTTTGCAAATACTAATGCATCAACAGTTAAATAACCTGCATAACCCAAGTTTCTAACTATTGTGGTGATTTGTAAAATTGGGTCCATTAATTTATTATCATAAGCTTTTGCAGCAGCTTGTAAATGAGGAACAGGTTTAAAAAATCTCATACCTTTTCTAATAAAAGTAAAATGTCCTTTTAAAGATTTAAACATATCAATTGTTTCTTTTGAATAACCCTTTTTATAAGTATAATATGATAAAAATCTTGATAAATAAGCTAATAATCTAAAAGTTTTTTCTCTTTGTGGAGTTGAATCCCAAAATTTAACTAACTTAGTTAAAGTTGGATGATAAATTATTGAATCAGCAACCATTTTTTAATTTTCTATATTTGGATTGATTGATGATTAGATTGGAGTTGACAGAAATTTAAAAAATTTGAAAAATTTGTAAAGTGGTGATTGATGATTTTATATAATAATTAATATTATATTTGCTACTTTTTAACAAAATAAAATCTTTGAACTAAACCTGGTAATTCAATTTGTTATTATCAACAGTTGTAAATAATAAATCAATGATTGAAAATATTTGAAATATTATTGTTGATACTTTTCTTTTAAATTCTAAAAGTTAATCAATAATTATAATTCTAATTTTTTGAAAAAACAAAATTTGATAAAAAATATAATTATATGTAATAAAATTTTACTTTCTTAAATTGGATCAATAAACCGCTTTGATTATTATAATAAAAATTTCTTATTATTATTTATTTACAATGATTGTGATTTATTGAGTATATTTTAATAAAACGGTGGTCGTGTTAAATTGTTTATCTTTATATTGTAATATTTAGTACGGATTGATGGAATGTGGAGTACGACTTAATATTTTCTAACCGAGGACGTTTTTATTTCGTAATTTTTAACTAATGCTTTATGCAAAACATTTAACTCATAACTATGACAATTTATTAATACAGTTTTGTATTAAAACTATAGCTCATGTAAGTTTGACACTTTTTATAGTAACTTGATACAAATTTTGATTACATCACATCTTTTTTAAATACTCTACATCCTTCACATTCCTTATTTATGACACAACTTTACACTTCAAATCTTCTTTTTTGCAAGTAGCTTTTGAAGCTAAGAACTAGCAACTACTCTTCTCTATCTCATATTACAAAAGATTCAAATAAAGATTCAAAAAAGGTTGCAACTTTGTTGCAAAAGGTTCACTTTGGTAAAATTTGAAAATTGTGAATTCTCGAGTTTCATTCATATACATTAAATTTAGTTGTAAATGATTTGGTCCTCGATTATGAATGTAATTTGTATAAGGTTTTTGTTCATAGAATAAATTGTGGAAGAGTTATTGTTGAATAATGATTTTAATATTGCAGAGTATTAATGCAATTTTTTTGATCATTAAAATGAAGTACAGGTCATATTCTATGCGAACATGGGAGTATAAAAAGTTTTGAGAGTGTTCATTGAAAATTTTTAAGTATATCACTAAAATACTATTAGGTAATTAATTCTATACTTTTTCTATTAAATCGTAAATTCATAATTTCATCATAATCATCATTCAAAGCAATACCATCACCATCTCTTAAACCATTCCCATTTTCTAAATCAAATTCATTATTAATATCATTATTTATAAATTCAAATTCATCTTTATCAATATCATCAATTTTTGTTAATGAGTCAAAATTTTTGGTTATTTGATTAGTTAAAATGAATCGATCTATGAATCCACTCATTTCATCATATGATTCATTTAGTATTATTAGGTTATTAATGTGTAATTTTTCGAATTCTTCTAAGATTAAAATGGATGGTGATAATTCATTAATGTAAAAAATGGAAGTTTCTATTTCAAGTTCCAACTCTGAATAGTTTTTCAAATTTCTTTCATAATGAAGTTGCATTGATAATGCTTTTTTATTTAAGTTTTGAATTTGAAATGAAATTGGTTGTGTTGATGATTCCACGGGAATTGTTTGTAATTTATTATATAATTCTGATTTTTTAACATATCCAATATAAATAGGATTTGTATAATTAACAATTAATGGATATCCTTCATGAAAATCTTCATTTATAAATTTATATAATGATTGTTGAGTATATGATTCATCTTCATTAATTAAACATAAACATTTAACTTTATTCAAGGGAATCATTAAAGATTTAACGGTAACATCAGGTAATTTTGATTTAACAGTAGTAGTTAAAGATGAAAATGAAACTAATCCAGTACCTTTACCTTCATTAACAACACCTATATTCTCGGTAGTATCTTTATTAAAATTATATTGTAACCATGTATCATAAATATTTAAAGGACTTAACCAATCATTAACAAATTTAGAAGTCATTACTCCACACATTATTGGTAATACATAAGATATAGCACCAGTCATTTCAAACATTATAACAACAACACACATGGTTAATTTTGTTATACCTGTCATGAATGATGCTGCTCCAATTACAGCATATGATGATGGAGAAACTAAACATGATTTTTCAGTACATGTTGCCAAAGATTCCCAATTGAATTTTGATTGTAAAACTTGACTTATTATACCTAGAAATCTACCTGTTGTTGCTCCAAGTACTAATGATGGCATTAATATACCACCTGGTAAATCTACTCCAAATGTATAACTAGTTAAAAAAAACCCTTGAATCATAATGTAAAATAATTTTAACAGTATTATACCATTTGATTTCAGACATAAAAAATTAGATGAATTAGTTTGATCATCATTTTCAATTGGACATTCTTTAAATAAAATTTTGAGGTATGAACTTAATGATAATTTTGAAATTTCTAATGGGAAATTTAATACAGTAGTTATTGTAACAATAGCTAAAACTTCTAAATAAGGACCCCATTTAGTTTCAACTTTCATTAAATTAGTTAAATATGATTGAACTTTTTGTCTCAAATTTTTATTTTGAAATTTTTGATTCAATTTAATAAAACAATATCCATAAACTCCACCAAATATCCCCAATAAAGTAAATGGAATAATTTCTAAAAACAACCAACTAAAATTCCCAAATATAACTTGAAATAAATCTTGTTCCATAAAATTCCCACCATCAGTAAAAACATTAATTCCAGTTAATCCAATAATTGCAATAGTAGCAGAAACAAAAGATATCCACATTATTTTTGTTGGATTAAAATAACTTGGCATACTTTCCAATACAAATAATACACCACCTATTGGAGAATTAAAAGCAACTGATATACCTGTTGCTGTAGCTGCACTTAATATTTCTCTTCTTAATGCTTCATTTGCCTTGTTGCCAAATCTAACTTTCATAAAAAATTCATAAACGAGATTAAAAATACAACAACTAACATGAACTAAAGGACCTTCTTTACCTAACCATAATCCGGAACTAACAACAAGTATTAATCCAATAATTTTATAAATTAAAGTTTGTAAACTCAAATATTTATCAACACTTAAATTAAAACCTGATATTAATAATTTAATCTCTGGTATTCCTGATTGTTTAATTAATATCTTTTTGTTTATACTTAAATAAGTAGCTATACCACAGAATGATACGGCAAATATGAAATATATAGGAAAATTTAAAAAAATATCACTAACAATTGAAGTAGAATTGACTAATAATCGAGACCAATCATACCAATCATCCACTGGACATGTAGAATAAGGATTAAATAAACTCCAAGCATCAAATTTACTTAAACATATTCCCTTTTTCAAATCATTAAGTGAAATTGAAATTAAATCAATAGCAGCAGTAACATAACCTAATATTATAGCTGAAATAATAACAGTAATCCATTTCTTGGAGATATTTAATGATGAAAATTGACTTAATTGAGGAATTTGTAATGATTCTTTATTCCAATCAATATATGAATTTTCTTCATATGTTGTGTTTGAATTTAAATTTGAAAATGTTTGGGTTGTGGTGGTTGTAGTATATGTAGTTGACGATGTATTTGATTGTGGTCTATAGCTAAGTGTGGGAATATCGTCTTCTATTTGATATGTGTATGATGATCCATTTGATGGTTTAAATGAATTCATCGGTTTATAATAATATAAATTACAGTAGGTTTTGAAAATAGATAGATTATATTTTTGTTGATCTTATAGATTATTTTTAGTGTAATATTTCAGGTACTGCAAATACCAAGAATTAATATTTTTTGATAACTACGAATTTTCTGAAACCTCAATTCTTAAATTATGAAGATAAAGACTAGAACAACTTTATGATAAAAATAGCTTTTTATGTATTATAAAACTAATTAATACTAAACAAAAGAGAAATATTAATTTTGTAAAAGTAATTTCTTTATCCTAGTTTGATAAAAAAATCACATTCTGTAAAAATGTATGATAATAATTGAAAATAAAAAAAAAGTGAAAAGTAAGTCTAACTAAACAAAAACAAAATTGGTAAAAAATGAAGATAAATTGATTAAACACTCAAAGTAATGAGGTTCAATTCTTTTTTCATAATTTCTTCAATTAAAATACTAACCAACCAATTAAGAAAGCAATCAAGATTAAAACTAAAGCAATTGGTAAAGAAATACCATTAGATGCTAAATCAGAATCAACAATTGCACCAACACCTCTTGAAGTAGCTGCTTTTTCATTTTGATCTAATTTAGTAGATAATGTTTGAACTTGTCTTGCTAAAGCTTCTAATTCACGTTGAACAGCTGGAGATGCACCACTTTGAGGTTGTTGTTGTTGCTGTTGACCATATGAGTTTTGATAACTTGGTTGTTGATGTAATTGTGGTTGTTGTTGATGTTGTTGATAACCACCATTATAATTGTTGATTGATGAAGTATCATTGAATGATCTATTTTGAGCACCATAATCATTACCAGTAGATTGGTTTGTGTATGATGAATTGTAATCTTGTTGTGGTTGATGATGTTGTTGTTGTTGTTGAGGTGGTTGTTGGTATTGTTGTTGTTGTTGTTGTTGAGGTGGTTGTGGTTGATGTTGTTGTTGAGAATGATTATAAGCACCTGCTGCTCCAGCACCACCAAGAGCTCCAGTAGCTAAACCAGCACCAGCACCACCAAATGAATTTTGTTGAGAAATTTGTGGTTGTTGTTGATATTGTTGTTGAGGTGGTTGTTGAGGTGGTTGTTGTTGATAATTGTTTTGACCACCAGAAGTAGCAGCACCACCACCAATAGCAGTGCCATTTTGATTACTTGAAGTATCTGGTTTATCAGGACCAATTATATAATTAACTCTTAATTTTTTAGAAATAACAGCAGACTTATTTTGAGATTCTAATGAACCCCATAAATCACCAACTTTTGAAGGATCAATATTTTGAGTAGTTGGAACACTAACTAATAAAAATTTATCTTTACATTTATAATCTTGTGGTAAAGGTTGAGCAAAACCTTGTAAAATTATTGAAATTGAAATTGAATCTCCTGGTTGAACAATACTTGCATTTGGTCTAACACAATATAATTTTGGTGCAGTAGTTTTCACTTTAAAAGCTAATGGTTGATTAGTTGGATTTGATAAAGTTAAATGTTCAGTGGTTTGTTTGGTAAATGAACCTATATTAAATTTTGTTAGTATATCGCAATCATTCATGTGGAGAAATTGTGACAGTCAAAAAATGATCAATTGTAATATAATTGTACCGCTCATACATCATCCATTCGATATTCTAGTTGAGACTAATAATTTCAAGAACTTCCAATATTTCCGGTTGTATAAAATGATCAAATTCTATTTCTTGACCCCAAATTTCAATCAAAATGTGTTAAGTTTCCTTAAATTCAAATAAACATACCAGTAAATTCTAAAGTAGCTGGTGAAACTTCCATTGTTAATTTATTAATCTAATGTTTTATTTGATTCAAAAAGAAGTAACTATAATACAATGATTGAATTGATTGAATTAATTGAAATTTGAAAAAAAAATGTTGTTGATTTTTCAATTTAAATTTTATATTAATTTAAATTTTATTTAATTTTATAAATTATAATTTTTATATATTTTATTTTATTCTTATGAAAAAAAAAAATAAAAAATATGATATGGACAATTTATTCTTTCTAACAAAAAAAGGTACCACTAATGAATTAAATAAATAATAATTTGTAATAGTTGTTCTTTTAAATTTATTTGAAAAATTTTCATTAAAAGACTCAATCACTTTATTTACTCTATTATGTAGTCTATATTTTTGAATTCAATTTATTAAATTGAATAATAAGATTAATTGATTAACAATATAATTTACATGAAGTATTAAATTAAATTATTTACTTAAATTAATAAATCTCCTCAATTCAAATTTTAAATTAATAATTGAAAATTAAATTTAAAACATGATTTAAAAATTAATTATTTTAATTCAATGATCAATTAGGTCAGGTTAAATTACAGTTCATAATATTCCATTAATTCCATTCAATCATGATACATTTTAGTACGAGTGGCGTATAATAATATGATAAAATTCGACCGAAAAAAGTAACAATAAATTGTAAATATAATAAATAACTAATTGAGAGAAAAAATGTCGTATTAATAATTTTGCTGCTTGTGATAATACGTAAGAAAAAAAGTAAAATCTTAAATCCTATTTACTATTTTAAGTAATAAAATAATTTATTATACTTATATTTAGTATGTTTCAATTAAGGGTCCAAAAAATTAATTACCTAAATTAATTTAAAATATTATAATTCGAAGATTTGTTAGTCTAGTCTCAATAATTAATATCAAACGTTCAAATTACCAGAAAGCAAATCTGAAAAGGCTGTAATAAATCGAAAAGAAGAGCTTTTAGAATCTTATCCTTGATGATAAAAAAATTAATAAAGTAAAACTTGTCGTCTGATTCTAATGATCAATGAGCTTACACATTTGAACGTTTTGCAAAAACTTTAATTAAATTGAATAAAGAACTTAACAAGTCTTATTTGTTTAGCCTATTAATTTTCATGTAACTTGAAAAAAATTTTATTTTAATTTTCTATTTTCCCAATTTTGAATATCTGAAACAATAAGAAAAAATCTAGATTTTGATAATTACTTATTTAGGGTGCAAAATATTCTTCATTTTACAAGTTTTTGAAAAGAACACTTAATATGCTTAAATGATCCGTTTACCGTGGTTTAGAACCTAATTTGAATTTTCCATATGCTTGAATTCGACTTATAGTAAATCAAGACGTAATTTCTAGCACCAAAATCAATAAGATTTGAACTGATAAATCAACATACTAGTTTTATCGCAGGACTGTTGATCAAAAAAGTAGCTGACAAAGCTTACAAATCCAAATGTGCATATGAGAGTGTATTATATCAGAGTTAACTTTAGTCCCTATTGATAGCTTTTCTTACATGTAAATATGATGTATATTGGACTTAGTCGCCAATACCCTGTAATATACATCCCGCAAAAATTTTTACAATTTTTCAAATTTCTCCCAAATTTTTCAATTAAAAATCCATAGTATAACCCTCAAAAAAGTAAATGTAATTTGTATTAAAACTTACAAGTGTAAATCAATAGTGCAAAAGTTAATCTTAGATTTAGGTGAACTTTGTCATTTAGTCGATTGAAAAAATTACGCTAAATAATGAAGCTTGAGCGAGGAAAAAAATAGTAGAGTGAATACAAAATCATTTTAAGACTAGTATAGTCTAACTCCAAAAGGGCATGTAGTAGCTCTATTATTCCTTAAATGTAATTATTGCCCCTACAAATCACATTTGGTTTTTGTCAAACATCGTATTTATTCGCTTAGATTGTTGCAATTTTAACAAATCACATTTTTTTTCGAGATGAAGCACTTCCCAGAGAACCAGTCGGTTGCATCAAAAACTCAAATTTTCAAAATTTTAGTTGGTTGAAAAACAATTAAACAAGTACCTTGAGAATGTAAAAGTGAATGTAATTAGTATAAGACTTTTTTCTCTCACTTGAATAGTTTTGAAATTATTGTCTTTTTTGGGTGCTAAAATTGAGTTTTAATTTGGTCTTATATGCAGTATTTTGTACTGGTATAGCTCGCTAATATGAGTTTACCAAATTTTGAATTTTCCTCAAACTCTTCCAATTTTTATATCATACCCATCCTTACTCAATTTCAAGCAAGGTCAGTACTAGAGATTTCAGCCCAAGTTTAACAGTGATAGAATTATATTAAATTAAAGAGTTGAAAGCAGATCCGAACCACAATACTTTAAATGTATATCGTGCAATTACCAAAAATACCTAAATTTTTTGACCTCGATTTCAGACGAAATTCGAGCATGAAAACACTACTTTTCAAATTTTAACAACATCAAAGTTGATCTTTGACTTAATCATTGTGCTCAGTGTAACTGTGTAATAAGATAGCTATTGACGTTTTTTACATACTTGAAACATCAAATTGAAGTCTCAAACTTGGACTTTTCAAAAATCGAAATTTTGTATTAATTCCTGAATTATTTCCTTTGCATAGATATAATTAGTTAAACTGTATTCTCTTGTCAATTAGTAACACTGTCTTATATTATCAACTTCACTACTGAACACAATTTTTTGTTGTGTTGAAAATGCTGCAAACTACGTCAACTCTCAGGGGTGAGTCGCAAAAAAAGTAAAAAATGGCCAATTTGCAGCAATTTTACCACTTTTTAAAACGTAATAAATTGATACACAATTAACTGATTTTGCTCAATTTTGAACTTGTATAAATTATTCTAGAGCTAAATTGACCTGTAATTTAGTTTTCTTGTGTATAGTCAAATTGTGAGTTCGCAAATTTTGCAGTCTAAAACGTCCAAAATTAAAAATTGAAAAGATTTCCATTTTTGAGATTCTCTAATACTTTTATTACCTAATTTTATAAAAGCTAAGGTCAATTATTTGTTTGCTTAGAGAAATTTGCAACTTATCTTGAACCCTTTTTTAAACCGATTTTCTTATTTTTTGATCCTTTGAAAATATTTAATCGAAAACTTCGGTCTAAAATATTTGACCTGAATGTGAATAGAACTTGTGGTTGTGACCAATAAGGAGTAACAATTTCAAAATGAGGATTAAATTGAATTTAAATTTGTACGGTTCATCAAGCGAGTTCGTGTCAACTCTGCACTTGATTTTCTGTCGAAACTGCACAATTAACTTAGCGTGAAATCTGAAACATTCTATGAAATTTTAAGCTAATGTACAGTAACATAAGATCTCAATTTGGGAAGGGACAAACACATTGTAGCTTTTCTTGATCGAGTATTCACGTTTTTACTACCCTTAGAAATATATAATGTCTGGTTATGCCAATAAATTCAGGTTTAGTGATGAAAGTTTTTCTATTGAAGCATAAGAAAGTATATAGTACGTTTTGCTTATATGTTGTGTTTGTTTAAAGGTCCTGCTCCATAAAATGATCTTTCATTGTCCTTAGATCTTGATAGTTTATGTGTAAAATGACAGAATCTTGTAGTATATAATGGATCATGTTAATTTACATATATACTAAGTCCCACATCATAATTTTTTGCAGCTAAAGATTAGCATACCAAATAATTTGCCATTTAAATAGAAACAAAAATGATTTTATTTTAAACTATTTGGAAACCTTTTTCTTCTTCAATTGATCACAGAAACCTACTTTTATCCATACAAAATGTAGATTATATTTATTTATTCTACTAACTTCAGAATTTTAGCTTTTCATTATTAATTGGGGGATTTTTGTGAGACATTTCACCTACATAAGTATGGGGGATACCTGAGTTGTTTACCTGAGACGTTTTTCCGACCCAATGGACAAATCAATGACTTTATTAAACTTGAAAGACAACTTTTGGAGACAAAACTAACGAACTGACTGGACTGTTGTTTAAAATAGACACTGGAGTAAAGCAAGTGAGATTTTTAGTGTTTTGGATACTTGACTGACAACCCTTTTAGACTTTGGTACTTGAGATACATGACTGTGAATAGACAAGCTGTTTGGTAATAATGGTTAGTCGTTTCTGATTCAACTTTGAGTTAAATTTTTTCAATATCCTACATAAATTTAATCTGGTTTTCATTATAGTTTCAATCAAATTGTTCAGAATAACTAACCGTTAGCAATTTTATAAGTACAAGTTAGTTCCAACACGATTAAGGTCATAATATACTAATGGTGGAACTAAGATGAAAACGTAAAAAAATATAAGAAAACGTTGTATTGAAACATTAAACACAATTTGAATATGAATATGAAACACTTTTAAAACTTTTATATTCAATTTAAAAAAAAACAAATCTATGAAAAATAAATAGCAAAGGTCCAATTGATCTAATCCCAATTTACTAATGCAGTCATTCAATGTAATTTTGTTCATTAATCAATTGTAAAAACTTGAACTAAAAACCATCTTAATCTCAATTTACATTAATTTAATCAGTATAATCTTGTTCATTAATCAATTGTAAATATTCAAAATAAAAAGCAATAATTTGTAAATGAGAATCAAATAATATTGATTCATTAACACCATGAGCATGATTTTCTACAGACGTAGATGCACCAGGTCTATATCTAAATATATCACGAGTTAAATCCCAAAAATATTTAGTATCTGTATTACCAGTTGCAATTCCTGGTGCAACAATTGTATGACCTAAATGGGAAAGTTGTTCATATACGTGTCTTATATTACCTGATAATAATTCCCATTTTTTACCAGTTGTTGGTGTATTTGGTGCTGGTTCTAATCCATCTAATTGTTGAATTTCAAAGTATCCATTTTCTGTTGGTTTTAATATGGTTTTATTATTTGATATTAAACCTAAATTTAATTCATCTGATATTTGTTTTAAAAATACCAAGTCATGATTATATATTTCTTCAACTGATTGTTCAATAGCTATTCTGTGATTTATAATAGTTTCAACATATTCAGGTAATGCATTTGATTTAACACCTCCTCTTATAATATCAACAGCTTGAGTTGAAGAAATTAAATATCTTGAAGTTAATGATTCATTATTAAAAATCCAATCTCTTGCAACTTTATTAGTATTGGGGAATTGTGCATTTAATATACTCCATTTTATTTCTTTGGGTAAAATTTTAGAATATTTAGCAACACATTGATATTCATGATAAGTTGGATTTAAAGGTGAAAAAATAGGTTCAAATGAATTTTCTTCAATTAACAGAATAAATTTAGATATTATTCCAATAGATGTATGTTTTGGTGGAACTGAAGAATGCCCACCAGGAGTATTTAATCCAACTTTAATATCAACAGATCCCTTTTCACTTGTTCCAGGTAATGCCAAAGTAACACCATCAACTTCAGCAATACTTTGTCCACCTTCATCAAAAATTGCATAAAATGAATTTGAACCAAATTTTTTTAAAAGATAATTAGCAATATAAGAAGCACCTCTTGGTCCACCAACTTCTTCATCAAATCCAAAACCTAAAATAATCGTTCTTTTTGGTTTAAATTCAAATTTATATAATTCTTCAATTGTTTCTAATAATCCAATTAATAAATTTTTACAATCTGATGATCCACGACCCCATAATTTTTCACCATCATAAACTCCTTTGTATGGTGGATATTTCCATTGATTTAAAGTTGCTGGTTGAATAGGTACAACATCTTGATGAGCCATTAATAAAATTGGTTTTAATTTTGATTCACTACCTTTCCAAGTTATAACAATTCCATGTTTATGAATTAATTTAACATCTAGGTTATTGAAAATTATAGGAAATGTTTTATTTAAATAATTATAAAAAGGTGTAAATTTATTATCCCAATATTTTGGATCTTCTTCAACTGTTGGATCATCATCATATACATCAGTTTTAATTTGTACTGCACCTGATAATTTTTTAGCTGATTGATTTCTAAATGTTTGATTGTATAAGATATTTAAAACTGTTGAATTATCTTTTATGAATGATTTAGGGTATTTGTAGTCATATTGCTTACATATTTCTTTATTAATTGAATCTATATTGAAATTTTCTAGTACATTTAAATTGAGTAGTTTTTCATTCTGGGGTTCTTCTTGTAATAAGATTTGATTATGATGTTGTATTTGTAAAGAATTAACAACTGAAAAGTAATTAAATACTATAACGATTGATAAATGTAACCATTTTAGAGTTGAGAAAACCATCACTTTCGAAAAAAAATAATGTAGTATTAAGCTGAACAACAAGTAATTATTCAATACTTGAAATTTCTTAAAATTTAAAAAACGTTGTACTACTCCTTAATATTATTTTAATTTATAATTGTGGGAAATTATAAATTAAAAATTAAGCTAGTAAGAACTAAATTGGGAAATTAGTGAGGCATCAGTGACGCAAAACTTATTGACAAAAGAAATAATTATACGACATTAAAGTTGCTTATGATGTAATAATTTATGTTTTTATCTCTTAAAATTGAATAAATTTAAAAAGAAGAAAAGTCACCCCACAATTATTAAACAAGAACAATAAAAGCAAAATTAAAGATAGTAAATACTACATTAAAATAAAAACCTTTTAAGATCATCATTTTGTTAATTTGATTTACGAACTATCAATTATTACAACAAGGATTCATCATTTAGTCTATAATTAATTATTAAATAATACTTATTCTTATTTAGATCAGAATTATATTTTTAGATTTAATCATTAAACATAATATTACATTAAGTTATTTTTTTGGTTTTCTTTTCTTATTTAGATCAAAAAAGATTCTTATAGATAACATAAAAATTAATAATAATATTTTATTACAAACTTGAACTTGAAAAATTTTGGATTAATTTATTTTGATTTCATATTTTAATCTATTTAATCTAATATTTTTATCATCATCAATTTTAATAATAATTTGAAATCTTATTATCATCATTTAAATTTCAAATTGACAACAATAAATTCAAAATCATCAACATCAAACGTTTATATCATATAATTCACATCTTGGAAATTTAAAGATAATTACCTTTATACCTTATCATCAACAAAAAAACTATTCATAAACTTTTTATCATCATTAATTCAAAATAAAAATCAAATTAATAACTATTCGTTCATTAATATCAAGTATCAACATATTAAATTATCCTTCCATCAACAGCAAAAACTATCAATGAAATTATATTCAAAATGTTATCAGAATTACCATTAGAAATTCAAATGAAACTACTACATATGGTTCCTCATTCAAATTTAAAATATGTAAATTCTCATTTTTATATATTATATAATGATTTATTTTATCATAAAATTATTAATGTATTTGGTGATGATACTTTAGGAGTTATTATAAAAGTATTACCATGGTTAAAACCATATATTAAATCATTAGATTCTTTTAGATTTTCAAATAGAATGATTATTGCCAAAAGATTAAATTTAATTGATAATTTAAATCAACCTACTGAAGAAGAACCAGAAGATGATAATCCTTTAAATGTACAATTTATAAAAGATAGTTGGAAATATGTTTATTCGATTTTTAAAAACAAAAGATTATTTGCAGAATATTCAGATTATACAATAGATGAACCTTCAAATTATATATATAATCATTTTGTTGAAATTAATAGAACTTATTTATTAAGTTATTCCAAATATGTTTGGCTATCACCTGGTGTATATAATTTAAATATTGGATTAGCTGTTAAATATGGTCATGGATTAGGTACAACTAAATTTGAAGTTAAATATAATGAAGATGATGATGATGATACTAAACAACTTAAAGAAGGAGAATTTAGAAAAGTTAAATCTGAACTGTTTTATCCACCTACAAATATTAATGAAATATTACCCAAGAATCAATTTTGTTTTTTAAAAATTGGACAATTTAAAGTACCACCATTGAAGAACAATAAAAACTCAAATAATAAATTAAGAAAAATTGAAATTAAAATGGAAGAAATTGGTTTGTATTTGAAAAGTGGATTTAGAATATATTTTATTGATATATCTCAACCTTCATTATTATATAATGAATATGATTTATTATATTATACATTAAATGAAACCGATTATAAGTATTTTATAAATATCTTATTAAAGAACCTATATAAAGCATTGAACTATGTTCAAAATGGTGGATGTTCAGATAATACAAGTATATCATGTTGTCCAATGGAATATGGAAATGGAGATCCATATGAAATTTGGGATAAATATGATAAATCATTTTTAAAAGATTATAGTGATAAAAAACATAACTCCCTTATAACACCATCATCATCATCAACTTCATCATCAACTTCATCATTAACATCAATGCATACTCCATTTAAATATGATTTAAAAAAATTAACAAATTATGCAAATTTTTATTTCCAAACAACTGGTGATGTTTCAAATATGAGAAGATATTTTAAATTTGCCACGATATATCAACAAAGACAATTTATAAATAGATTTGGAGATTATGATTTAGATTGGAAAGATGAAATTGCATCAAAATCTTTAAAAACAACAACTGACACTCCGTTAAAATTAAATTTACAAAGTAATGGAATACAATCACCTATTGAATATAAGACTGAAGTAGATGAAAATGCAGAGAAAAAAAGAAAAATTAATCAAAAAAGATGTAGATATGATAAACAAGGTTTAAAATGGAGGATACCAATTGTTGGAGAATTATAAATTTTGGGTGTATATAGAGGGTTTGTTTTTTGGAGTAATAATATTTTGAGTGTATCTCAGCTATTTTAGATTTGTTGGAAATGATTGTAAGTTCATTTTGTAGGTCTCTTCGAACCTTATTAATCTTGTCAAATATATGGTTCCTTGAATTGTAGTAAATTTGGTGATATTACGTAATAAATTATGTAATAAATAATATTTTTAAAACAATAACAAATAAATTTATAAAATAATTTTTACAACCACTTTCATGCTGTTTAATCAAAATTACATATACACCTCAACAATTGACTAGCTTTCAATACTCCTGCTAGCTCTGATCTACAATGGCCAAAAGCATACTAAAAGATAATACGATCCCATTAACACAAAATGCAAGAAGAGTATCATTTGCACCAGAAGTAACCATGCATAGAATTGAAATAACAAATCCAAATAAAAGAAGAAAAACAGATGGTGGTTATTCTTCACCTTCATCACAATCAGATTTTGAATTAAGTGCCATAATGTCATCACAATCAAATGAACTCATACCACTATTGGCTCCAGATCAGATTGATCAAGACGAAGATGATGGATCAAAGCCTTTGACTGATAGTTCTGATGAAAATGATAACGATCATGAAGGAATAGTTATTGATTCACCTAGAAGAGCTCTTGAAATTGTGAAGAATTTACCGTTGTCTGATAAAGAACCAGAACATAATGGAGAAACAATTGATCCAGCAAGACGAAGGGCTATTGAAATTGTAAAAAACTTACCTTTATCCAATGAAGAACCACAAGTTGAACTATCAATGGAATTGACTGGTTTACTCAAGAATCAAATATCAAATACAGACAAATTAAAAGAAGACACAGATGAAGATGCAGATTGTTCAGATGATAATCAAGAAGAAGAACAAGATATGCAATTCACTGGTCCTATCAAGATCCCCAGTGCTAATTTTGTAGCGGTAGATGAAGGTGAACAAACAATGAATATTACAAATGTTATTAGAAAAATTACAACTAATGAAACTCCAGAAGAAACAAGTAATAATAATGATGATGATGGTAGTAATGAATCTGAAAATGATAATGAAATTAATATGGAATTAACTGATAAAATAAATTTACCTTATAAGAATAATGTTCCAAAACCTAACCTTGAAGATATACCTGATGAAATTGATGTGGACGATAAAGAAGAAATTGAACCAAATGTTGCTCACAATAAGGAAAGTGATGTAGAAATGCAAGATATGGAATTGACTGAACCAGTAAAAGCAGTGAAATCAACTGAGGAGTTGAATCAAGATATTCAGAATGATGATTTGACACAATCTCAACCTATGGATTTAACTCAGGTTAATACAAATATTGTACGACATGATGTTGATGAGGATAATAATGTCACTCAAACAAATTCAAATGATTCATCTGTACAAGAAAATGTCATCACTACAAAAATCCCATTGGCAGAAGTTACTCAAGATGATATTATAGAACAAGAAGATGATGAATTCAAAAATTATTTACCAGTTCTGTTGACTAATTTCTTACAAGATATAAATGTTAAATTTTATACAGATACTCATTTTTCAAATATTGATATAAGTTCAGCAGAAACAACTCATGAATTAGCAACTTTCATTGATTATTTAAATGCAAAACCATACAAAGATTTATTTTTACTTAATGAATTTATCAAAAATGAACTACAAAATTATATAAAAGAAGGAGATAAAATATATAATGAATTTAATGAAACTATAACAAACAATAATACATTAATAATGAAAAAATTTTATATAAATGCAATGACAACAAATAGTCAATCAATGTTTATAAATTTTCAAAATTTAAAAGAAAATACAGATTTACAAAGTAAAAAAACTTGGTATATTTGGAGATCAACTTTAATTAAAAATGTAATTGAAGAAATTGAAATTCAAATTGATGATTTAATTAGAGAAAAACAACAAATGAAAGATGATTTAATGGAGTTGGATAAATTAAATGAAAAAGTTTTAATTGAAAAAAATCAATTACTTAATAAACTAAAGAAGTTCAAAGATGTGAAACAACAATTGAAAAATTTATCAGTTAATGAAATTAATGAATTCAAAGAATCATTGAATAGTCAAAAATTGGAAATTCAAAATATATCTAGTCAATTAACAACCAAAAAAGAGAAAATTTCAAAATTAGATCAAGAATTAGAAAATTTAAACTCTAAAAAATTACAAAATCAAATTCAATTAAATAATTTGGAATTTGAATTAAATAAAATTAAAGTATTTACGAAAAAGGAAATCAATCAAATTATATCAAATTTTAAAAAAATATCTGATGAAACTAAATTAAAGTATTTAAACTCTGAAGGTGCTTCATTAGTGTTCTTATTTGATGGTATGTTAAGTTTAACGGTTGATTTTATTGAGAATAAACTAAGTTATCTGGTTGTGGAGAACAAATTTTATAACAAGAGTTTAGTTGATTGTATTTACAAATCTCCAACAGTTGGTGATAATGTTTTTGAACAGTTTGGTGCTTTTAGGAAGTTTTGGTTTCAATTGAAGAAATTAGATAAAGTATTACACTTTATATCTTATAAGTTCCCAGTTGAAGCTAAACTTGTGGATGACTCAATTGAGTTTAATATTCAACATTTTAATTTTCAATCCCTACAAAAATTTAAATTAATTGGTTCAATACCGATATTTTTAATTAATGATTTTTATAATAATGTCAAGATCGAAACTTCACCTTCAAATCCAGACTTATTCAAATATCTATTTCAACAAGAAGTAATTTAATATTTAATCAACAAGTTCCTTAATAATACATGTATTTTTGTAAACTATATATCTAACATTATTTATGAATTTTTTTTATTCAATGAGTTGCTCCTAAAAATATAGTAGCACTTAAACAAATAACCATAACTGCAAATCCCCATATTGCTAAAGCTAATCCACCAAATTTACAAAATTTTTCTAATTTATTTAATTCTTCATTATTTGGATTTTTAATCAATAAATATCCAAATAATCCAGGTAATATAAATGATATTGAAGTTGATCCAGTACTTCCAACAAATGCTAAAACTTTAGCTAACGAGTTAACTGATATTGCAATTATATAACTTCCAACAACTATAAAAGTTGTAATTATATAGAATTTTTTGGTAGTTAATGGTATTATAATTGGATCATGACCTTCAGTATCTTGAGCACCTTCCATTGGTGTTGTTGATATGAATGATTCATCAATTATACTATTTTCATTTATTGAATTTAAACTTTCTATATCTGATGTTAATGAAGTATACCCTTGATTTCTTATAGTTGTTGAACCAGTTGATCCAGTTGACCCGGTTGAAATATTATTTGAACTTGATTTATTTCTTAATTTTAAATCATTAAAACCTTCACTTAAAAAATGTATAACATGATTTATTGAACCTCTACATGGATGACATTGTAATGGAAATGATAATGCAACCATTATAACTATACATAATCTTCCAATTAATGAACTTATTGAAGATTTTGGATACATTGATATAATATTTGAATTAACTTCATTACCAAATGTTAAATAACCAAAAATTCCAACCACTAAATATGATAATAATGCAGTTATAATAGCATTTCTAATAATAAGATTTGATTGTCTTGTTTGAGATCCATCTTTTTCATGTGGTTTTAATTCATTTATAATAGCAAACATATTTTGATGACAAGTATAAGCAAATACAAACATTGGGAATGAACTTAATGTTTTTTTCCAACTTATTGGACCAATCCAATCAATATGATTTACATGGTTTTTATCAATAATTATAATTTGAAAATACTTTGTAACAACTAAACATATTAAATATGCCACAGAAAATAAAGCTAATATACTTGTATATTTTAATGAATTTAATTTTTTTAAAAACGATAATGGAGTTATTATAAATATCATAAATATAGATATCCAAATATTTCTACTCATAAATATTGAATCAGATTTAACATTTAAAGTTTCCATAATTTTAGGCATTAAATCACCCACCACAACTAAATAAGAAATTCCTACACCAAAACATTTAATAGATATAGCTAAATCAAATAATATTGATAAATTAGGATAAGTTAATTGTGATAACAGAAAATAAGAAACTGATCCTCTTTGTTCAGTATATTTTGCAACTTTATTTTGTAAATATAATCCAAATGCTGATGTTAATGAAGACCAAACTATAAGTAAACAACCAAATATTAATCCATTTGATTTTAATCCATATGGCATTGTTAAAATTCCTGCTCCTATGATTGTATTTAGAAGATTAATCGTACCTGATTTTATCGTTGCTCTTGCCATTTTGTATTTAGTGTTTGATTCATCAATTAAAATATATGTATATTTTTAAGTAAGTTGGTGATATTAATTGTAGTTTTGGTAGAATGTAGTTTGTTATTTGTGATTATTTTGTTTTTAATTGGAATTTGTAAAGTACCAAAATTCACCTTTTGCTAATATGTAAAAAATCTGGTAGCTTTGCAGAAACGGCTATTTTTTTATTACCTTTTTGCAACCTTTTTCGGTTAATCTATCGTCATTATTGATTTATCAATGAAAACTAAATAGAAAGACTATATTTAGTTTGAAGTTCTGTATGTCTTATTGATGTTTGATAAACTTCTTTCTATAATGTAAAAAGTATTACTCAATTTTTGAATTTTTTGGTGATTTGTTGTTCAAGATAATTCTAAAAAAAATGGAAAATTGGAGAACTTGTAATCCATTTTTAATGTGGCACAAGCATTTCTAAGCTAAGCTAGCTCTAGTTGCGATTAGTTGCTTCGACTTGACTTTTAAGTTTCATAAGCTATAAAATTCTTCGACTATTTACAATTTTATCATCTGATATGTGGGCAAGTAAGTACTGAATAGTTTGTGAGCTCTAATAAATCTATTGATATATTTTGGTAAACTTTGCTTTATTGAAAATTGAAAAATTTAGCTAATGGATCACAGTTTTATCGAGACTTAATCGAGGTTGTTATATGGTCAGCTCAAAAAAAAATCTTAGTACACAAATTATGAGGATCAGCGTCTAACTTGAAGGAGGGTTGCGATTTATTTATTATTCTCAAATTCCAAATACCTTAATGATTGATATTTCAAAAAAGTTACGGATGGAGACCATCTATTGTAAAGACCTTCTATTATAAAAGTACTTTAGTGGTTATGGAAATAAGAAAATAAACTACGTAACCAAAGTATAATTGAGGGTCACTTTAAACTTTATAATCTCATCTCCTTATCTTTAATTTAAATAAAACTATTCAAGAATCTTGATAGTTAAGCCTTGTATCAATTAATAACGTCATTTAAAAAAGTTTATTAATTTTAGTTTATTATTTGAAACAAAAGATGAAATTCGAAGTCAGAAAAAAATAAAAAAATTAAATTGTGCATCAGATTTGAAACAACATCTTCGTAAATTGATTACGAAAAACCGTTATGGAAAGATAGTAAGAACCTTTAGACAAAAGTCCTATCTATTATTCTACCTAGATGTATTATTGAATATCTATGAATATCAATAAGATCAAGGACATTTTCAGTATTGAAAATACAACATTAAAATTTGTGGATTAACTTGTATGATAAATTATTTTTCTTAAATCTTTTTTATTTTTAAAAGTTTAAAGAGAAAAAAAAAAAAAAAAAAAGAAATTTTGAAAGATATAAATTTTTTTTATATAAAAAATCATTTGTAGTTGCATTTTAATATTTTTTTGAATCAAACAAACAACTTATTTAATTTCCTTTAGAATACAATCATTATTTATTTTCAATACTTAAACAACCTTTAAACCCTTACTCGATCATTATACTTAGTTTTCAAAATTATACAAATTTTTTCAGATAAATCATTAATCACATAATATTATAATCATATTTTTACTATAAATAATTAATATACAAATATTCACTATTCAAGTACATAATGTTATCATCATTTAAAAGAGATTGTAAGATCGTGTTCAAAGAAATGTCCTTATTGGACAAATTATTACCAATATTGATAATACTAGCAATGATTATTGGGATATTATTATCAGTTTATGTACCACAATCAAAAGAACCTTTTAATAATACTGATGAAAATAAAATGACAAATGTTTCAATACCACTTAATGTTGGATTAATTATTATGATGGTACCACCATTATGTAAAATTGAATTTGAAAAATTAAAAAAATTTGATGGAGCTAGACATTCAAAATATTTAAAAGAAATTTTAATATCATTAATACTAAATTATATTATTGGTCCCTTTTTAATGTTTGGATTAGCTTGGGCTTGTTTATTTAATGAAAAAGAATATAGAACTGGTATTATAATGATTGGTATGGCAAGATGTATTGCAATGGTTTTAATATGGAATCAATTAGCATTAGGTTCAAATGATTTATGTGCAATTTTAGTAATAATTAATAGTACTCTACAAATCATTTTATATGCTCCTTATCAATTATTATTTTGTTATGTTATAACTAATGAACCAATAGAATTTTTGAATGATGTTTCAATGGGTCATTTATTTGTTTTAGTACTTAAAAATATTGGTATATTTATGGGTATTCCTTTATTCTTTGGTGTTGCTATTAGATTTTGTTTTATTTCAACTATTGGTACTGAAAAATTTAATAAAAAAATTATGCCATTTATAGGTCCATGGGCATTAATTGCATTATTATATGTTATCATAGTTATATTTATATCAAAAGGAGATGAATTTATTCATGAATTAAGAGAAAGTTTAAAATGTTTAATACCATTAGCTTTATACTTTATGATAATGTGGTTTGGAACTTTTTTTTTATTACGTTATTTATCAAATATAATGAATTATAAAAATATACTTAAGAAAAGACAAAATTCAGATGAAGTTACAAATATTGATTCAACAGATGAAGAATCAAAATTACTATATAAATGTGGATGTGAAGAAAAATTATCAGATAATCAAAAGAAAAAAATTAAAAGTTTACAATGTAATGCAAGTTATGAATCAACAGTTACTCAAGCTTTTACAGCAAGTTCAAATAACTTTGAATTAAGTTTAGCTATGGCTATTGCATTATATGGTGAAGGTAGTAAACAAGCTATTGCTGCTGTTTTTGGTCCATTATTGGAAGTTCCTGTCTTGTTGTTATTAACTTTTGTTGCTAGATATTTCAGAGTTAGTTTTGTTTGGAATGATGTTGATTTAAAAAGAAGTAATGGAGAAGTTGAAGTTGTTGAAAATGAAGATAAAAAAGGAGATGAAGAATGAGTATGAAGTTTTGGCATTTTGTTTTATTTCTATATTTATGTATATTTATAGCTTAAAGTTAATAGGCTACTAATTTCTATGGCATTGTTATTTTCAGAAAAACAAACTTTTTGTAAATCTTGCTCTCAACTTACTCTATCGTTTGTTATGTTAAAATTCAAATGTAAAATTCATGCAAAAAATATCGAAATTAGTTCTACACTGAAATTCTAATACACCAACTCGAAGGGGAACCAGCAAGATTGAAAGTATAAGTATTAAAGCAAACATCACTCAACTTGCGGATGTACTAAATATCATTTACGATATAATTAGTTAGTCAAAATTGGCAAAAAAACTATTGCAAAAAATAAAGTCGGTTGCAAATTCAACTTCTTATTTACTTTGGACGAGATGAGAATCGAACTCATGACCTTTTGCTTGCAAGGCAAACGCGCTACCAACTACGCCACACGCCCTAGTTCTTGTTTGTTTTCAATTTAGGATTAATAACACAACTAATAAATAATCACGTGACTTAACATTACATACTTAAACTATTAATTCACCACGCTTACTTTAGAGCTTGAGTAGGCAAAAAAAGTCTTCAAAAATGGATCAAAAGCAATTCTAAAAATGAAGCTGATTTGTATATTGAATTACCGTACATTGTGCGTGATCTTTATTGATCTTTACTAAAATAACTTTCAAGTTTTCCCAAAAGTTCTTTAAATGCAGAAATCGAAATATTATCAGTTGATAAACCTCTATAACCAATCTTAGCAAAAGTAATAGCTTTTATAAGACCTTTGAAATATTCAAAAGTAGCTTTTGAAACGTTGGGATATAAAATATTCTCTGCCCTTGATGTGTGTGAACATCCTTTTATTGGTGGTATACCATTAAATCTATTTTCTATCCATGTCCAAGCAGCAGGAGCTCCTATAACAGCTTCTGTTATATGACCATTCAATAAATCCTCTGCAAATTCTAAAGAAGGAACTCCTGCATCACTCCATAGTTGATAAATTTTTTTAACATCTTTTATAGGAACAATATGATCTAATTTACCATGATAAATAAAAATTGGAGTTGTTGGTTTAAATTTTGAAGTATCTAGATATAATAATGAATTTTCTTTAAGTATACGATCAATTGTAGGTTCATTCAATACATCTAATCCTCTTGGTATAAGTGGATTTTTACCACTTAGAAAACGATGACCAAAATATTTTAAAACTGCTCCGGCAAGACCAACTTGACCTGCGTATTTTAAATAGATATCCTTGTCATGATCAATTTCTTTTTCTATAGCAGATTTGAATTCAGGATATTCATTTCCCAATCCA
Organism: Lodderomyces jiufengensis; assembly: GCF_024610255.1. NCBI lineage: Eukaryota > Fungi > Ascomycota > Pichiomycetes > Serinales > Debaryomycetaceae > Lodderomyces > Lodderomyces jiufengensis. The sequence continues at coordinate 693,357 of NW_026261555.1, forward strand.
GTTAAAGCAACTGGAATTAAACCAGCAACTAGTCCTCCATCAACACTTTCTGCTATTGATTTAATATTTGTAACAAATCCACCTAATACAGTACCAATAATATTTTCTTCAATTTCAGGTGCATAAGAATTTAATAATACATTAGCCCAACTTGATGCGATACTACCCCCAGAATAACCTAGTAGTGCTACTTTTGCATCTGGATCTATTCCTGTTAATTTTTTAGTATTTAATATTGCACGAATTGAATTTAATGTTGCATATCCTGCTTGTCTACCAGCAGCAAAAGCCGATTTATATCCTTCATAATCTGGTGAAACTACATAATAACCCTTTTGTAAAGCTAAAGTAATAGAAGTCATTTCAATTTGAGTTGCAATTGTAGCAATTGAAGCACCAAATAAAAATCCATATGAAGGTGAACAATTTAAATCAGCACTATCTTCAAAAGTTTGATAACTTACAATTTTTTTGGGATCAGCATTATATGGTTCCATTATAGTTGTAACAAATGCATTTGGATTACCAAATGAATCTTCGGATCTTACAAGTAATTGCCATGAATACTTCAAATTTAAAGGAACGAATATACTTCTTACCTTAGTTGGAGTATTTCTAGATCTTATTATATCTCCAAGTTTATAATTTTCCAAATTATCTGGTGCAATATAGAATGGATCTTCTTTTGGCGTTAGTGGTGCTTTGGGAAATGCTAAAACCATTGATTGAAACAAGGTGGAATGAAAATCAATTTCATTACCTGTATGAGATGGTTGTTGTTGATCTAAATGAGTAAATTTTGATTAATATGATTTGAATTTCATCTTAAAGTCATATGAGATGCATGTTGTGTTATATTGCTTATATCATTACCCCGTACGTTCTTTACTAATTTAAGCACATATTCATATAAATTTTAAACAGCAACCTCCAGTTCTTTAAGTCTTCAATGTTTTAATTTAACGCGCATGAAAATCCATGTTTGTTTTTTATACCCGTCGAATTTCAAACCTGTCAAAGTAATTTTTCTGATATATTGTAATTATATACTATTTTTGTACCTGAATGAATTTTTTCATTCCTTTTAAATAGAATTGTTCAGCGAGATCTAACTTTTATCATAATAAATAAATTTTGCTTGTAAGATTGTTTTGTTTCTAGGCTCCGCTCGTCTTTGTTAGTATATACTTGCTATTACAGAACTATGAAGGTGATGTACTTTTACTCCTTCTTAACGACAGCCAGATTGCTCAGTTGTATCTGACCTAATCACTCATTGATGCTTTGGTTAAATTTACAGACCAGTGTACATTTAAATTTTCCCTCAATTTGCTACCAATTCCTGTTTCAGAATTTACACAGGATTTTTAAACGCTAACATATGGAACTTTTATAGTACGTGTAATCATACATCTGAGAAGTGAGATTGCTACTGAAGAGCCAACACTTTAAAAATAGTTCAAATTTTAATTTCGCTGAATCGCTATAATCTAATCTACTTACTTAACTAAATCTTACAAGCATGTATATCCTGATTTCATTTCCTAGTTGGTCTTATATATATTTACAACTTTTCCCAAAATACAATTGCATGCTAAACTTGAAAGAGAACATAACGATAAGCCTTGCTAACCTGTCTAAGCAAAAGTAACAGTATTAATTATACCTTGGAAATAGCTTTTGCAATATTCGGTTAATTAAGTTTTCTGCTCTAACTGTATGTGAGTAACTCGTACTGATTCAACTTTCAAAATTGCTTTCAGAACCCTAGTTGCTAATTTGAGCGAGTCGGATTTTTGCTCATTATCTCAACAACCAGAAAGAATCCTTCAAGAAAACCTAGTGCATTAAAAAGAACAACAATAAAGGTGACCAAATATTCTACGTTATTACGCATTCAGACTTTAGTCTAAAACTTTGATCAATTAGATGTAAGTCTATACTAAAAACTATGAATGGAAGAATCTTTTATCTCCGTGCCAAATATCGAAGCCTCTAATTCACGAAGTTTAAACGAGGTAGTAATGTGCATATGAAATTTTTAGTAAATTAAATTACGAGATTGGGTAAAACCTTTGAGATCAAATACTTATCATCTTTATTCGAATATTTTGGTCAATCAATTTTATTACTAAATATGGAAAAAGAAAATATATCTGAAACATTCCTTTATTACACAAAACCGTAATTAATCAAGATTTCGAAAATTTCTATCTTACCCCATTATTTTTACGAGGAGAAAATTGACATATTTTTTTTTAGTTAAGAAGACGCAAATTAAAGTTCCAACACTCAGCACAATGTGTAAGGGGAATTCTTCATTTTGAAGCTCATTAATTAGGTACTATGAGATAAATCCAGAACCAATAATATAAATAAAAATCAATAGGGCCAAATTTTGAAAAAATGGCTTATTAGATTTCTTCATAGTTTTTCAAATTTCTGGCTCAAAAATGAGATTAATTTTGTTAACTTTGTCCTTCGTTTTATCATTGGTTTTATCATTACCAACAACTCCTAAAGCTCCTAGTGAAGATGATTTTTATATAGCTCCAGATGACATAGAAAATTATAAACTTGGAGATATTATTAGATATAGAAATACTCCAGCTCAATTAAGAGGTATAATTTTCCCAATAAATATTAAAAACTCATGGCAATTACTAATTCGATCTGAAGATTCTTTTGGTAATCCAAATGCATTTGTATCAACCATAATGGAACCTTATGATGCTGATCCAAATAAAGTTATTAGTTATCAAACTTTTGAAGATAGTACTAATTTAGATTGTTCAGCTTCTTATGGATTTTTATATGGTGCTTCAATGTCAACATTTAATACTCAAATAGATATGACTCTTATAACATTGGCTTTACAAAAGGGTTATTATGTTGTTTCACCAGATTATGAAGGTTTTAAATCAACATGGACCGTTGGTAGACAATCAGGGTATGCAACTTTGAACTCGATTCGCGCTACTTTAAAATCTGGTAACTTAACCGGTATAAATTCAGATGCTAAGGTCGCTATGTGGGGGTACAGTGGTGGTAGTCTTGCTTCTGGTTGGGCTAATGTTTTTTTAAATTCATACGCCCCAGAAATTGAAGATAAGGTAATTGGCACTGCATTAGGTGGATTTTTCACAAACGTTACAGCTATGTTCGAAGTCGTTGATGGTGGAATAGCCGCTGGTTTAACTCCTATTGCATTAACGGGTTTAACTAATGAATATCCAAATATAACTGATTTATTATATCAAAATGTTGGACCAAATCAAAGAGTAAATATAGAAGATGCAAAAAATCATTGTTTAATAGGATCACTTATAAAATATTTTGATGCTAATATATTCTCTGGTAATAATCCTTCAATACCAGGGGGGTTTGAAGTGTTGAAGATACCAGCTATTAATCAAGTAATTCAGGAAAATTGTTTATTAAATTTAGATGTATCAAAATATAAACCAACAACTCCAGTATTTATATATCAAGGTACACTAGATCAAATTCTTCCCATAAAAGATTCTAAAAAGGCATATCAACAATGGTGTGACGCTGGCGTTTCATCAGTTGAATTTGCTGAAGATTTATTAAATGGTCATATTACAGAATATCTTGTTGGAGCCCCAGCTGCTTGGACATGGATAGAAAATAGATTTGCTGGTATTCCACCTGTAAAAGGCTGTTCACATACTGTAAGAGCTGAAAATTTGTTTTACCCAAATGTTTCGAAAGCTACTTATGATTATTTTGAGGGGTTAATTGATGCTTTTTCATTTGCTAAAATTGGGTATCAAGGATTATCATCTGATAATGTCTCAAATTCTGATTTTCAAGATTTTTTGACTAGCATAGAAAATTATTTTAACTAAATAAGTTTCTGTTTTAAGAACGGTTAATCAGTAAATATTTTATATTTTGATTATTTTTAACAAAAAAATAGATTACGTTATTTATTTTATTCTTTGACCTACACTTTTAAGCAAATTTAATGATACTCTTTTGAGCAAATTAAATGTCTCATGGGCAGAGACGTGTCCTGACTCTCGGGAAATTGGTAAAAGAAGGGTATCAAAATTATAAATATTGCCTGAAAAAAAAGTTGAATGTTCGGGCGCAAATTGGAAAACCCTCAAATTTTGTTAGGGGGTAAATTTACAGACTTTCTAGCCATATTGAGAACTCTGAGTACCATCAAGAACCAATAGGCAGCATGTATACATTTTTCAGCACATATTTGAAACAAGTTATGCATTCATTGAAAGTTTGCTGGTACATGATAATTAATTTTGCAACAATAATTTGTTGACAGCTGTAAACTCCCCCAATTGAGGATTTTTTAGGGTACGTCATTATAATAAAGTATCTGTGGTTCAGTCGGCTGATAAATAAGGTATCCCCGCTTGCTCTAGGGTAGTCATATAATAATGTTTATGTTTGCCTTAATTTATAATTTATTATCTCATTTAATTGTTCTCTAAACCATCTGTAATTTTTTCAGTAAATGTGATATCAACCTTAATATTGAGTATCTGTTGTTGATAAAATGGATATGCTTGAGTAGTTTTGCTGGTCAATTTGCACCTAAACCTAATGGTTGTAGTTATCTTAATACGCTTATACTTGCAGTATTTTTGTGATTTGCTTGGTGGCATCTTTTGAAACATTTCGTAATTCTCTTGTCATAATGTCTAAGCTGTGAAATTCTAAGAAATGTGTGTCTAGGGTACTTTTAACCTTTTTTGCACTTATAGTGACCACTTTCTTCTCTTTGTAGCTAGTTTCAAGTAAGACTTATTCTGGTTTGTGTCTGTTTTATTGCATTTGTCCAGTCTATATCTGCTATCCTTAATTTTAATCATTGTATTGACCAACTGACATTATGAATTGCCTTTAATCAAAGTTGAATCAAAATCAACCATCTCTCTCTAAGAATCAGCTTACGCTCTCCAGTCATGTATCTCAAGTACCGAAGTCAAAAAGGGTTGTCAGTCAATATTCCAAAACATCAAAAGTTTAACTTGCTTCACTCCAATGTCTAATCTAAATCACAGTCCAGTCAGTTAGTTCAGTTTGTTTTCAAAGGCGCGTCTCAAGGTTGATAAGATCATTAATCTGTCCATTGGGTCGGGAAAACGTCTCAGATAGTCAACTCAGGTAATTCCCATTCTTGAGTGGGTGAAATGTCTCACAAAAAGTTCTCAATTGATAATAAAACTAGAATTCTGAAGTTAGTAGTAAATAAATAAATAAATAGTTCTACATTTGTATGGATAAAAGTAGAATGGATAAAAGTAGTATGGATAAAAGCAGTTTGGATAAAAGTAGAAGTTGGTGATCAATTGAAAAGAATAGTTGTCAAAATAAAATGAAAAAAATTATTTTTGCTTTGTATATATCTAAATGGCAATAGTTTTGTTATGCTAATATTTAGTTGTAAAATTTTAATATGAAAGAAATTGAGACAAAAAATAATTAGAATATAGAGAACAAAGTATACTGAATTTATATAAGCTGAAGCTTCTGAAAACTTTATACAACCAAAAATAGTAATTTTAAGCCTTTCCACTTACTGAATTTTAATTCAATCTAATTTTTGAGACATCTTGTAGGTTAATAGTGTGCTTTAAAAACCACTTTTATTGTACTGTATCAATTGACATTTATTTATATACAGGATTATAAGGTACGTAATATCTTAAAATCATAACAAATCAAATAGCAAAATGTGAATTTTTAATTAGTTCATAAACGACAACATGATTATTTCAAGACCAATTAATTGAAGTAATAGTAATCAATTTGTATACATTATACAAAACTAACAAAATTTAAGACTTTACAGGAGTTATATAACATTAAGTTATTGAATTAAGAATATGTATGAGTTCTTATTCATTTTGGTGCAGAAACTAATTAATTTATAAAAGGAGATTCCAGACTTGAGAGGTATTTAATATTTGAAAAGCTAGTGTTTTGTAGCGCTGAACGCTTATACTTTGAGATAAGGTTCATGCTTTCGGTACAATCAAAATTCTCAATTGGGGGTTTATCAGTCATTATATTATACGTTATAGTAGTATAATAGTCGATAATTAATAAATAAAGGTTCTAATGCTAAAGTATGTCATTCATATAATGGCTAATTTGACTAGTAAGTCCTTAATGGTACAAGGCAGCTATAAAGTCACATAAGCTGCTGCTCTAAACCCCCGTTTTAAAAAAATTGAGAATTTTGCCAAATGACGGCGAAGCACGTCAATATTTTTCTTGACTCACAAACATCAATGACAAAATGCCCTTTTTATTGATTCATCAGATACTCCTACTTTCTCGCTTCTCATTTATATAGGTTGTTTTTCCATTGATCTCTTGGTTATTGAGATATTTAGGGTTTTAGCTAACTTTGTCAATTTTGCATCTGCACTAACAAAAGTAGTACCAAAATGTAGATCTCACTTCACTGAAGCAAAGAGAACGCTCAAATTAAGCAATTCTTTTCTGGTTCTTGAGTTATTGGCGTTTTTAGTAATAGCTTATATGCAGTCACATATTAATACAACTCAAAATGCAATATTTTAAAATCGACATATTCAAGACAATTAGAAATACTTCAATTTTTATGAAACCTACACCATTGTAAGGTTAATGAAAAAATAAATGTAATTAATATGACACTTTCTTCTCTTATTTGAACCAGTATGAAGTTGAAGCCAATTGAAAAAGACGAAAACTAAGAGTGAAATTTTTCTTATATGCAGTATTTTGTGAAGAAAAAAATCTTCCTTCCCAACTTGGAGTTTTCTTTAAAGAGATCTAATTTTTACATCATTTTGATCATTGATAAAAATTGAATGTGATTAGTATGACACTTTTGGCACCAACTGTGTAAGGGAAAGAGTTATTTAAGTAGTTTAGTAACCAATAACGTGACCTCGGTGGTATAAATCCAGTTTTGTGTAATATTGACTTTGAAAGTAGCCCAAACTAAAATGGCCTATATCTCATCAACTAGCATCGCTAGCAGCACACAAAATTGTTTATTGATCTACTTGAATCAAGATCTAGCTTATCAAATTAGTTTGAAGGCTGTAACTGCTCATTTGAGCGAGTTAGACGTTTCCCTGAATATCTCAACAACCAGAGGAAGTTACGTAATAGGACCTAGCTCATTAAACAGATGACTGGTAAGGGTATCTGAAAATGCAATAAAAAAGTTTTAGAAAAAAAAAGTGAAATGTCTGGGCGCAAAATGGTAAATTCTCAAATTTTTTTAGGGGTAGTTTCACAGACTATTAAGCCATATTGAGAACTCTGAGTACCAACAAGTACCAATAGGCGACATGCTTGCAGTATGGCTAGCTCTATTTTGGTTCTATTTGTCCAAACGATGAAGCTGTGCATAAGTAATTTTGATTGTCGTGACAATAACTTCGTTGACAGCTGAGAACCACCCCTTTTGAGAATTTTTTTGAGGTACTTCAAAATAACCAGGCCTTTGTGGTTCATTTATCTAGCGTCTCTGCAAGTCTAGGGCCCGTAGTGTGCTGAAACATCATGCTTGTCATTGAATTCTTTACTTCAAAGTAAAAGGCAATTTTGATTCTCTCATTCTAAATGTAATTAATATCGCTATCAGTGGTAAAAAGTTGTTCATTATTGAACTTAGCACATGATGCTTATGTCTTTGCTTGTATGTGAAATATTGAAATAGTCCACATACTTTTGTATTCTTTGTTAATTTGATATGTTTTATATTTGCAATTATTTCGCGTTTAAGAGGGACAGGACATTAAATTATCTGGTAGCAACTTCTGAAACATAGACTTTGTTAATTTAGTAAAAGAGTTTAGTTATCGAATTTTAAATCTCACATTCAGGACCTAAAAGAGTAAATCTGCTATTATTGCACAGAGCAGAGCTAATAACCATTTAGAGGTTTAGCTTGGGTCTGGTCTGAATCGGATATTGAGGTTCAATTTATACGAAGTTCTTCCTTAGATTGATTATATTTTCACCTGCTCTCGGGAAATATCCTTTAGTTAATATAGCTTATCGATATAATATATAAGGGGGAGCAGAACAATTTAAGACCCTGTTTTGAGCTTAAAACATGACACTCCAATAATTAGTATATTTTGAAAAATGCAGAAAGTTCAGAATATTTTGCATTGATAAACTGCCGTCATTCTACAAGGTATTAAGAGCTCATTTACTGACCCAAAGCAATCCCATGCCTTCTAGAAATTTAGTACAGTAAGTAAAAATTATAAATATTTTTATGTCAAAAGTTGCAACTTTACCTTGTTAAAATTGATTTAGTCGTAATTAATATATCACGTTTTGTAAGGCGTCGGAATTTTAGGTACCAGATAAGACAAATTAGCTGAAACAAGAAGTGCAATATTTTTATCAAGCTTTATTATTTCTTGAGGAGGATCATTACTAACGTTAAATTGAAAAATCGGCTATTGAGCAAATTATAGCAAGATTTGTGCCAGCTACAGTATATTCAAGCTCCCCCATATTTATAGTCATCATTCGATAAATCTGTAAAAAGAGGAGAAGAAATCTTGAAAAGAGGGGAGATCTCATTATTGAAGTGAAAAAAAAAATACCTTGAAAATTTTCAGTACAGCAACAGATCTATATATAAGTACAAAATTAGTAAAAGAGTTTACAGAAAAGGGGGTTTAATAATTCCGTTAATGAATTTAACCGGTTTTGTTCTCAACAATATTTTCAAAGAGTTTCAAAACTAGATAGAAAAATTTTTCAACCCTAAATACTGAAAATTTCATCAAGCATAGAACCTTTTTCACAAATACGAATTAGGAAATTGACGAAAGTTTGATAAAAAAATATGTAAAGTGAAAAAAAGTACAATTAAATTTTGTAGTATTTGTATTTGCACAATAAATCAGATCTAAAGGGGTAAAAATTCAACAAACTTTAAAGTAAATTATAAAGCCTTGAACTTGATTGTGTTGAGTTTATTGTTTCAGCAAGAGCATCTGCTTCTACAAGTTCAGCCTTGTAGACGTGGTCAGCCTTGTAGACGCGGACAATAAGAAATTGTTTTACAAAATTTGACAAATATCCGTTATTTAATATCATTGAATTTTTCGTAAACTGAGAATAATATTAAATCCTCAATGTAAAAGAAGAATCGGCAATAAAATGTGTCAACAATTTTGAGAATAATATGAATATGTAAATCAAAATTGAAAGAAGATCTTAAATTCTACTAAAGCTGAAATTCATCTCCAATTATATAATAAAGGAATAATATGTTTTATGTCTCGGGTAGAATAATATAATCCCGTTTTAAATTATAATTTTATAAAATATTATATATTTTTCAAATAACTCTTCACAACTTATTACAAGTTTAATATACATAGAGTTAATATCTTACATATACAGATTAATTTATCCATAAAAAGTACTTGTACAGTAGTAGTAAAAATGTCTATGAATTAAGAATGATAAATATTCTATGCATGTTAAACTAAATTGATTAATCGAAAAAAAAAAAAAAAAAGTGGAGAGATTAATTTTGCGATATAGCAATATTAAATAAATTTAATTAATTCTAATGAAATAATAATTCAGAAGTACAAATCAAAACTAGTTTGTTACTTGATCAAAGATATAATAATACAACGTAATGTGGAGCATGAAGTGAAGTAAAAGTACATAATACGTAGTACAAATTCTGTTCAATTAACCCTATTAGAAAAGGCTAAAGTAATTGAGATGAATATTAGTATGTACTTTTCTTGTTATAATATTAAATTAAATCGTAATATAATAACTTGCATTGAGTTAAAAATAATAGAAGGTTGTTGGAATAACAATGATCTATTAATCTGTACAGACGAGCAGTCATCTTTATCGTGTGTAATGGAGTCTTCTATTTGATCATTGAATTATAAATCAATTGGTTCATATCGTAAAACTAAGGTGTAATTAATGAAAAAAAAAAGGTGATTTCTTCAATTAAAGACTCAATAAAGTATAAAGTCTAGTGAGCAATATAGTAATTTCAGCAAAAAGTGTAAAGGGTAATTATCTGGGAGGGAATAAAAAGCCTTACGGTTTGAAACTGAATTCAACTTCTGCCTTGTTTACATATTAAAAGACATTAAGTACATACTGTTATAAAAAATCATGAGAGGTTTCATATATTTATAAAAAATTTAATGTTAGAATTTGAACATTTCCGATTTACTCTCGTGTTACTTAAAAGAAATTAATGATTGTGATTTAAGATCTTTCCTTTTTAATTTATTCACTATTTAAACAAGTATTTGATGAAATTCTTGTCCTTGTCATAAAGTTCTGATTAGATAAGGTAAGTTGTATCAATCGTGCTAATTGAGAATTATAAAACAAATTTGAATAATAATTTTTTGAATAGAATATTGGATATAAATTTTTCAAATCTAAATAACACAATATCAAATATACAATTACACAAAATAGAAGTAATTACACAAAAAAAATAAAAAAAAATTAAAAATAAAAAAGTCATTAATTTTTTATTAATGTTGTACTAACTATTGAACACTCACTATAATAATATTATTATATAATATTGTAGTATTCTTACTACCTTTCATTACAATTTCAATTAGTTCAAATTAGTTATATATATATATATAAATACAATTCATCAATCTATTACTGAAAAAGTTTAATTGTTCAATTAATTATATATATTAAACAATTTTCAATCCTTACAAATATTAATTCATTTCAAATTAAATATTATAATAATATTTTATTCTAATCTTTAACTATTTTCATATTAATTTTATAAAAAGTTTATTAATTTTCCAATTTGATTATCCTTGTTTAATATACGAATTAATTCATTTTTGTTCATAACTATCAATTATATCTTTAAATATATCAACATATATATCATTGAATTTTTCAACGATCAAAAACTAACAATAATAAAAAATACATTGAAAAGAATCAATAATAATAATAATAATAATAATATTATTATATCAGCATTATAATATATATATATATACCATACTAAGATTATTTTTAAATCACTAATAATAATATCAATTATTTTCTTATCATCATTCAATTTATTTTTCATTAAATTCAATTTTAATTATCTTTACGCTTCAATTGACATACATCGTTCATTCACCGTAATCTATTATTTCATATATCGTACCTAAAAATAACTACTATTAAATATATATGATATAAAGATGTCAGATTCGAAAGTTAATTTTAATTTATTTAGTAATCTGTCTTCATCTATTATTGATGAAGATATAATTAATAAAAAAGATCAAACTATAGAAGAACAACAACAACAACCTACGCAACAATCAGATACAATTTCATCAAAAACTAGTAGTCATAGCAATAAACTAAATCATGATCATAATTCATCCTCAATTTCATCTAATTTATCAATTTCTTCAATTTCTTCAAATTCAAATGATAATAATAATAATCACCATAATCATTCAACAAACACTAACAAAATAAATTTTAATTCAAAACCTTATAACAATAATAATCATAATAATCATAATTCAAATAATAAAGATGAAAAATTTCATAAATTTGTTAGAAAAACTATTCATAAATTAAAATTATCACCTGCTATACAACATCATCTGCAACAACAATCATCACAGCAACAATTATCTACATCACCATCTTTTTCTGCTTCTTCTGCACAACCTCCACCACCGTCATCATCTGCATCAACCACAACTAAATCACAATCTCAACAATCTCAACAATCTCAACAAACACAAAGAGATCCAATTGAATTATCACAATCACATCCAAGATTTAATTCTATAGTATCATGTAATTCATCATCAAGTGATATTTTTGAAAGATCAGTATTAAATTTCAATAATTCACAAAATAATGATTCGAAATCTCCTTTTATAAATTTAACTAATCCAGAAACTCCATTTCATTATAATATAGAAAATTATACAAGTCCAATATTAGATACAACTACTGAAATTTTAACTAATCCAAATATAAAATTAGATCAAGTTAAATTAAATTGTTATTGTGATAATTTAAATTCTTTTGATGATACTTTATTTAATTGTTCTACCACGAATAATGATAATGTAAATTTTAATACTAGTTCATTTGATAGTAATAATAACAACCAAAAACAATGTAATCAACCACAATTAGAGTCAATTTCACCAAATATAAGACCAAGAGCAAGAAGTATTATTTCTCAACTGATTATTTCAACTTTAGATAATTCAAATTTAAAACATGGTAATAATAAAATGAACTCTTCATTAGGTTTAACAACTATAACTCATACTAAATCTAATAATAATTTTAATACCAACAACAACAATCCAAAATTACACCCATCAAATTATCAAACTAAAAGATCATCAAGTTTTGCAGGTTCAACATTACATTCAAGAAACAAATCTTTAACAAATAGAGATTCTTTTGGTGGTCAACAACAACAACAAGATGATTTCAAATCTCCAACAATTGATTTTTTTTCATACGCAGATATCATAAAAAATGAAGATGAAAATAATTTCATCAAAATTGAAGAAGAAGAATTCCAAGATCAATCTTTTAATGCAAATGATCAACAATCTCGTGATGATGATAATGAAATCATTTCATTCAATCAATCAAATGTAGGTGAAATGGGATTTAATACAAATTCTGGTAATGGTGGACCAAGTATTAGATTTAATAATTTAGGAGGAATTTCAAGTAGACGTGGTAGTTATGCTACAATTAATGCAAAAGATTACATTGGAGTACTTTAAATTGAGTAAAGATTGTGGATTTTGCATTATTTTGAAAATTTAAATTTAAAATAGATTTATAACTCAGTTATTTATATATCTATCTTATATAACTTTGTACTTAGTCAGATACGCATGTGGCATAGTATTAATATCAATAAATTTTTTATTTATTTTTTGAATAATAATTTGATGTAGATTGTTTTATTCATAGATCATTAGCGAAAAAATTCTGAAACTATTCGGAGTATAAGATTAGATTTTGTATCGTATATTTTGGTAAACGCACGCCTTGTAAAAAGATTGATTATAATTAGATTTGGAACGACTAAAACTTTTACGACATTGAGAGAATAACAAAATACGTAATAGCTTTTGGATCAAGATCGTGTAAAAATTAGACGAGCTGACCAATTTTTTACTCGAGTTATATTTACATACATGTAAAATAAACACGACAAAAATTTCAGACACAGATGATTACTGTATATAATATATTACATATAAAATAATACTTAACAAATATTAACTATTGTACATTTTTATAAACGAAAACTTTTTTTTAAATAAAAAAATTTATTCAACAACTAAAACTAAAGTTTAAAAATTTTTTATCAAATATCGAAATTGCAACAGTTTATAAAGTCATTATATCAATCAATCAATCAAACGATTCATTCTAATAGATTAACTCAACCACAATTTCATTTTCCAAAATTCTTAAATTCTTCCGTTTTATTAAAACAAATCAAAGTCATCCTTTTTTTTTTCAATTTTATAAAATAAAACATCAAATTCAAACACATTTTTTCAATACTTCAAACCTTCATCCCAAAAGATAATCAAAGTATAACAATTAAATATCTATCATGACTGAATCATTATTTGATACAAATTTCGCATCAGAAAATGAACCAAAACCACCAACTACAACTTCCAACGCCACTTCACAAAATCCACAAACTAATCAATCAAATAATTTAAATGGTAAACATGATCAATCATCATCTAATAACACCACCACAAACAAATCAAATTCACAAATTAAAGATTCAAATAAATCAGCGGAAGATTCAAATGGTTATGATCAATCAACTTCATTACCTTCATTAAATGATAAAGCAAATGTTGATGCATTAATTAATTATAGAGTATTAGTTTCAGCAAAAGAAGCTGGTTGTTTAATTGGTCAAAATGGTCAAGTTATTGATTCGATTAGAGGTGAAACTAATACAAAAGCTGGTATTTCAAAATTAACTCCAGGTACTCATGAAAGAATTTTAACAGTAAGTGGTAAATTAGATGACGCAGCAAAAGCATTGAGTTATTTTGCTCAAGCATTAATTGGATCATCTATAGAAACTTATAATTATTTTCCATTAAAACAATTAAGTTCAACTCCATGTGTTCAAAATGAAACAACAATATTAAGATTATTAGTACCAAATAGTCAAATGGGTACATTAATTGGATCAAAAGGAGCAAGAATTCAACAAATTCAACATAATTTTGGAGTTTCAATGATTGCATCAAAATCATTTTTACCAGGATCAAATGAAAGATTAGTTGAATTACAAGGTACAGTAAATGATTTATATGATTCATTAAGAGTTATATCAAGATGTTTAATTGAAGATTTTTCAAGTAGTGTTGGAACAACTTATTATATTCCAAGAAGTCATCAATTAACAAGAAAAACTACTGAAAATATAAGTTTCCCAAATGATATGGTTGGTGCATTAATTGGTAAAAATGGTTCAAGAATTCAAGGTGTTAGAAAAGTTTCTGGTGCAATGATTGGTATAAGTGAAGCAACTGATGGTAAAGAAGAAAGAGTTTTCACTATAACTGGTACTCAACAAGCTGTTGAAAAAGCAAAAGGTTTATTATATCATAATTTAGAAAGAGAAGAACAAAGAAGAGCTGAATTTAATGAATAAATGTTTTTATGACATTTCATTTAACAATATTTTCATATTCCAAAATAAGAACTTAACTATGATGAAATAACTTTTCAAATATGTGTAAAAATCTTCAATGAGAAATCCTTATAAATTCAAAAAATCCTCAAATCATTTTTTAACTAATCTACAATTTATCTACAATCTTATGTATCAATTTTTGTGTGTATATATATATAAATAATAACTTTTTTAGCTGTTTAAATTCAAAATCAAATTATAAGAAATCACTTCATAAAATAATATATGTATTATTATCAACATAACCATACCTTCATTCTCTATAAACTTTTACTTATCAATTCAGCCAATTCTTCTAAATATTTTTGATCAATTTCATTAAATCCTTCCAATGTTAAACAATCTAAATCAATAACTCCCCAAACTTCTCCACCCAGTAGAATAGGCACAACAATTTCACTTTTTGTCTCTCCATCACAAGCTATATGACCAGGATATTCTTCAACATTAGGAACTAATTGAGTGGTTTTTGTTGATGCACAATTCCCACATACTCCAGAACCAAAATTTATAAATTGACAAGCTACTTTACCTTGAAATGGACCTAAAATCAATTGTTCTTCTTGATTTTGTGAATCATGATTTTTAACATAAAATCCAGTCCAATTTACTTGTACTCCAATAGAATGATATCCATGCCATAATAATGATGATAAATTTGATAAATTTGTAACCCAATTTGAAGTTTTTAAAGTTTCATATGAATCTAGTATATGCTTTAGTGTTTCTTCTTTTGTTAGTCCTGTAATGTTGGAATAATCTGCATGATTTACCATTTCTGAATTGATGTGCTGGTGAGGATAGTTTTTTTTGGTGAAGTTGTAATTGAATTGAAAAATGTATGGCTTTTTTATTATATTTGTATAAATTTTTCAAATATTGTCTTATATGCATGATGTTTTATTTTTAAATGATTGTGTCATTTTTTTAAAATGGATTGTGTTCAGATCTTTTACGCGAGAATAGTACGGCCTCGTGCGATCATGCATCAAATGTAGTACGTGCTCACTGGCTTTTTGCCCCAATTAAAGAATTTTCGAGGGATCAAAAATTGACTAAAATCAAGGGAAAAAAAACTCAAAATATTATAATTATTATTTAATCTTTAATTATTACTAGAATTATAATAACCTTTATAAAACTTACACTTTAATTTGTAAATTATTTATATTGATTTATGGATGGGTTTGAAAAATTTCTATCAATTCGAGGGATCCAAAGAATTCAAATTCATAGAGATACTGAATCAACTACTAGAAATAATTCTCAAATTAGAAATGTAAATTTTAGAACCAATACAAGAAATGAAAATTCAAGAACAAGAAGATCAGAAATTATTGTTTTGAATAATGATGATGAAATTATAGATCATAGAATTAATGGTATACCTATTTCTGATATTAGGAATGAAAATGAAGTTCAATCACCTTTAGATTTATTCGATTATGTGTTTAATCATATGCATGAATCTGATGAAGAAGAATACAATTACGATCATGGAATTGAACCTGGGCATGAACATGAAGATGAAAATGAACATGAAGAAACAGATATTGATCTCGCTTTTAATATCAGTGGTACGCCTGGAGCTCATGCATTTTTCAGTATTCCGCAAATGATGAATGATTATGATGATGTAACTGATGATAGTGAAGAAAATGATGATGAAGACGAAGACGAAGAAGATAATGAGGAACTTGATTCAAATACGCAAAATTATAGAACAGTACAATATAATGAATCTAATATTCAAGATTATAGAGAAGTACAAGATATAAATGATTTAATGCTTAGTGATGATGAAAGAG
Source organism: Lodderomyces jiufengensis (assembly GCF_024610255.1). Classification (NCBI taxonomy): domain Eukaryota; kingdom Fungi; phylum Ascomycota; class Pichiomycetes; order Serinales; family Debaryomycetaceae; genus Lodderomyces; species Lodderomyces jiufengensis. The sequence goes on from NW_026261555.1 coordinate 709,941, forward strand.
GTATAGTTATTGACGAATCAGAAAATTCAGATGCTGATCAATTTTATAATAGTCGAAGAGAAAGTTTTACGACACCTTCACAAAATAATAATGAATATGAAAAAAGAATGGATATTACTTCAGAAGATAAAAATTATAGATATTCAACAAAATCTACAACTTCTACTATTAAACTACCTCATAAATTTACCAAATCGAATTTTATATTCAATTCATCACAGACTACATTTAATAAATTTCAACAATATAATGAATTTGATGATGATTTCTTTATATTAAAAAATTCACCGGAAATAAATTTTGAAAATAGTTTAAACTTAAAAAAAATTGGTAGAATTAGTTTAAAAGAAATTGTGAAGTCCAAAAGGTATAAAAATAATTTATCATGTAATATAACTTCAGATAATAAAGACTATTTGGCCATAGGCTTAAATTCAGAAATCATCATTTATAAATACAATCCAATTACAAATTTACCTTTTGAAAATTGTTGTTTAAGATTTAATACAAAACCAAGTTATACATCAAGTACAGATAGATCAATCTCAACATGGCCATATTTCCCACATACTATAAATTATATGAAAAGCGGAGAATTTAATGGTAAACAAATTATATGTTCTTGTATTGATGATGGATTTTTATTAATTTGGGAAGTTGATACTTTAGTTAAATATATTGAGAAAAATGAAACTAGTAAGAAGAAAGATTTTAACGAAGTTATAAAACCAAAGTATAAAATTAAACTAAGTGCATCGTTATGGGGAGTTGACTTCAAAGAAAATATAATTGTTGCTTCTGATAATTCTCAAAGTTGTGTATTATTATATTATCACTCAAAGGACGAAAAATTTTATCATGTTAAAACTCATCAAATTTTGCATAACATACCAGATATTTCCATTTTGAAAATAAATAAAAATATAATTCAAGTTTCATGTGCTTCAATTTCGGGAGAAGTAGTCATATTTGAATTCAAATTTAAGTTCGTTGAAGGACCATTATATATAGAAGAAATTAATTATAATAGGAAAAAACAATTATATTATACTGATCCAATAGTGGAAACAATGGAAAATCAAGAACAACCAAGATCATCAAATTTTTGTGAATATAATTTTGAAAGAATTAAATTTTTAGAACCCATAGTAATATCAAGAATAGTTTTAGGTGAAGACTGCTGGACAGTTAATCACATTAATTCAAAATGGTTTTTACAAGTTAATTCATTACAAAATGTATTTGGTGATTCTACAATAAAAGAAGATGATGAAATTAATAGAATTTTAAATGAAAGTATGGCATTGGATAATAATGAGGAAATTGAAGATCACCACAACGATTCAACTTCACTGATTCATTTGGGTAGTTCTTCAAATTATCAATTTTTCCAAAGTGAAACTATTGCATTTTGTAATATCCATAAATGCTTACCACATGATAGTTCAAAATTTACAAATATAAATGATGAATACAGAAGACTTCATAAACAATATAAACTACAGCAACAACAACAACAAAACAAAAATTATCAAAATGAAGATTCTAATTTTTTAATAGTTTCAACGGGGAAGAAATTAGGGTTATTCAATATTCCATCATTATTTAGTCCCTGTGCCACCAAAACAATATTCAATAATGATTTACCAGATGATGGAGAAACAGCTCATGCAAATAGATTATCAATACTTTCCATAATTCCAGAATTATCTTGTATTATAGCAGTTTCTCAAAAGGGACTTGTAACAATAATGAGATTATGTACATATAGAGGCATATATGGTATGAGACAAGAATATGTTTTTCCGAATGTTCACGATTTACTTAATGGTGATGATAATGAGTATAGATCTATTATTGGATTAAGCATAAGGAAAAAATTTATTGATAAATCTACTTATATTTTGAATATTGTTTATAATGATGGGTTATTACTTGCATATGAGTTAAGTTAATTCAATAATTTGATTATGGTTGCAGTTTATAGGTAAAATAAATACAACATTGGACCATTGATTGCTTTCTTAATGATGAAATATAGTTTGATAACATATAGCTGGTTCTATTATAAGTGTTTTAATGTAGATTAATTGATAAAAACTCCTTCTCTGCCTTGAAGAAAGCACTTTCAGGACGCAATTTGTCTTTCAGCTCCAATATTAAATTTAAGGTTAGAAGTGGCTAGTGATTGATTTATTAGACGAAATATTTTAGATTTCTAATGAATCAGATTTTAGTCTAAAACTTTAATCAATTAGATCTAAATCTAAACTAAAAATTATGTATGGAAAAATCTTATATCTCCGTTCAAGGTTCCAAGCCTTTAATTTACGAAGTTTGAAAGAAGTAGTTAAGTACGTATACTTGATTCTAGTAAATTTAATTACGAGATTGGGTAATATCTTTGAGATTGGGTACTTATTATCATTATAAACCTCTTAGTTAATCCAAATTATTACTAGATATAGAAAAGAATATAAATTTGAAACATTCCTTTGTTACACAAAACCGTAATTAACTAAGATTTCGAGAATTCCCATCTTACCCCATTTTTTTTACGAGGTGAATTTTGACATATTTTATCACTTAAGAAGACGCAAATTAAAGTGCAAAAACTCAGAACAATGTGTAAGGGGTACTTTCCAATTTGAAGCTCATTAATTAGGCACTATGAGATAAATCCAGAACCAATGATATAAATAAAAATCAATAGGGCCAAATTTTGAAAAAATGGCTTATTAGATTTCTTCATAGTTTTTCAAATTTCTGGCTCAAAAATGAGATTAATTTTGTTAACTTTGTCCTTCGTTTTATCATTGGTTTTATCATTACCAACAACTCCTAAAGCTCCAACTGAAGATGATTTTTATATAGTTCCAGATGATATAGAAAACTATAAACCTGGAGATATTATTAGATATAGAAATACTCCAGCTCAATTAAGAAGTATAATTTTCCCAATAAATATTAAAAATTCATGGCAATTATTAATTCGATCTGAAGATTCTTTTGGTAATCCAAATGCATTTGTATCAACCATAATGGAACCTTATGACGCTGATCCAAATAAGGTTATTAGTTATCAAACTTTTGAAGATAGTGCTAATTTGGATTGTTCACCTTCTTATGGATTTTTATATGGTGCTTCAATATCGACAATTGCTACTCAAATAGACATGACTTTTATAACATTAGCTTTACAGAAGTGTTATTATATTGTTTCACCAGATTATGAAGGTTTCAAATCAACATTTACGGTGGGTAGACAATCAGGATATGCAACTTTGAACTCGATTCGCGCTACTTTAAAGTCTGGTAACTTAACCGGTATAAATTCAGATGCTAAGGTCGCTATGTGGGGGTATAGTGGTGGTAGTATTGCGTCTGGTTGGGCTAATGTTTTTCTAAATTCGTATGCACCTGAAATTGAAAATAACATTATCGGCACTGCGTTAGGTGGATTTGTCACAAATATTACAGCTACAGCAGAAAGTGTTGATGGTGGATTAGCTGCTGGTTTAATTCCTGTTGCTTTAACTGGTTTAACTAATGAATATACAAATCTAACTAATTTATTATTTCAATATGTTGATCCAAATCAAAAAGAAGATATAGAAGATGCAAAAAATCATTGTTTAGGAGGATCAATTATAAAATATTTTGGTCATAATATATTAACTGGTGATACACCTTTATTTCCAGGAGGGTTTGATTTGTTGAACTTACCAGCCATAAATAAAGCAGTTCAAGAAAATTGTTTATTAAATTTAGATGTATCACAATATAAACCAACAACTCCAGTATTTATATATCACGGTACCTTAGATCAAATTATTCCCATTAAAGATGTTAAAAAGACTTATCAACAATGGTGTGACGCTGGCGTTTCATCAGTTGAATTTGCTGAAGATTTACTAAATGGCCATATTACAGAAACTCTTATTGGAGCCCCAGCTGCTTGGACTTGGTTAGAAGAAAGATTTGCTGGTGTACCACCTGTAAAAGGTTGTTCACATACTGTAAGAGCTGAAAATTTATTTTATCCAAATGTTTCAAAAGCTACTTATGATTATTTTGAAGGGTTAATTGATGCTGTTACATTTGCTAAAATTGGGTACCAAGGATTGTCATCTGATAATGTTTCAAATTCTGATTTCCAAAATCTTTTGACTAGCATAGAAAGTTTTTTCAACTAAATAAATTTTTACTGCAAAAACGGTTAGTAGAAATTGTATATTTTCTTTAGAGAAAAAAAAGTTAATTCGTTTCCATCTTATGTTAACAAAAGCTCTCAAAATACTAGCACTATTCTCTTGGTTAATCTACAAATATATTAGAGTTTGAACTATTCTTGGATGTATTCAATGTTTATTAAAATGAAATTACATGTTTCAACATTTAGCACTATTCTATCTGTATTTAAAGATATTAAATCGCGCGCGTAAAAATTGATGATAGATAAAAGATCAATACTGATTACGACTCAATTTAAATTTAACAACTCTTCAAATTATCCATATTAATTACAATTACAATGACACTAAGTTTATCCAAAGTTAAAGATGTCTATTTTGAAAAAATGTTTCAATCACATTCTGACTCGATTGGTAATTCTTCAACAGATTCCATATCAGTAAATAAGTCTCCAAAAGTTTTGATTCTAGATAATATAACAACTTCATTTATATCATTATGTTATACACAATCGCAATTATTATCAAATGACATTGTTTTGGTAGAATTAATTGAATCACAACAAAACCTCACAACTATGAAAAATCTAGATTGTATTGTTTACATAAATCCAAATTTAGAATCAATCAAATTATTACTATCAGAATTAAGGACTCCCCATTATAAAAGGTATGATGTATATTTTAATAATATGGTGGGGAAAAATCATATTGAACAAATTGCTGAAGCTGACGAATTTGAAGTTATTGATAAAATTATAGAGTTGTTTGAAGATTATTATATTTTGAACAATGAATTATTTCTTTTGAAGAGACCACCAGTTAATATCCCTAATCCAGTTGTTGCTGAAGCTGAAAGTTTAACAAGTTTATTATTAGCATTGAAAAAGACATCTATAATAAAATATGATTCAAATTCAATAGAATTAAAAAGATTGAGTTCAGAAATATTATATGTTATAAATTCAAATTCAAACAATAATTTGTTTGATGATTTAAATCGTCGATCAGATGTACCACCAGTATTACTATTATTAGATCGTAAAAATGATCCAATAACTCCATTAATGACTCCATGGACCTATCAATCAATGATTCATGAATTTTTAACTATTGAAAAAAATGTTGTTGCGTTACCTGATAATCAAATTGTTTTAGGAGATGATGATCCTTTTTTCAACCAATCCTCATTTTTGAATTATGGAGATTTAAATGATAATTATCAAAAGTATTTTGAAAAATATAAAAGGGAAACTAAACAATCCTCAATAAATAATGATCAATTATTAAATATATCAGAATTGAAAAAGACTTTAACTAAATTTCCAGAATTCCAAAAATTTTCAACAAATATTGGTACTCATGTGAATTTAATTTCTAAAATTGATGAAGAATTGAAAAAACAACATTTATGGGAAATTGGTGAATTACAACAAACTATAATATGTGGGTTAGATAATCAACAAACAATTAAAAATGCATTATTGCAAGTTCTACAAAATAAGCAAATATCAACAATAAACAAAATAAAATTAATTTTATTGTATACTTATAAATACAACAATATATCTGATGTGAATGCTTTTATAATACAATTAAATGATCCAATGATCACTCAAGAACCACCAACATCAGAACAAATTCATTTATTAAAGAACTTTAGAGTATTATTTGACATGGAGGATAGTGTTAGAAATCAACAACAACAAACAAATCAAGATTCATCTCAAAATTTCAATCAGCAAGGTTTGGCTAATCTTTTCAATAATAAGAAAGTGAATTTCAAAAGCTTTTTCAATAAAAATGAGACTCCAGAGAATGATAATGTTTATTTACAATATACTCCAAAATTGAGTGGGACAATCAATAATTTAATCAACCCAGAAAATAATTCTAATGGCTCTAATACTTCATTTTTAACTACATTAATTCCAGAAAAAGTGAAACAACAATATGGTTCAGCACCTACAACAGTTCAAGATATTATAATATACATTAAGGGAGGTGTTACTTATGAAGAATATAGGATTATAAATGAAATTTCAAAATCAAATAACAAGATCAATATTGTTATTGGTGGTGATGAAATTTTAAACTCAACTAAATGGTTGAACAAGATGTATGAAATGGATATGGGGAATTTTAATACTTCAACAACAAACAACTCTGGGTTCAGTGATGGTATTGATAGAAGAACTGCATTACGTGATATTTTATAACGAATAGATGCTAATTGAAGGATGAAGAGATACAAATCTGAAGTCAATTTCTACATTTAGCTACTCATTTAATTAATGAAGAAACATGTTCACCAAAATGGAATATTCTTGAATTAAATTTGAACGTATTGGATGACTTAATTTTGATTTTCATAATATTTTCACTTTCATAAAATCTCCTTTTCTTTGAACTCTTTAGTAGAAAAATAAAACTCGAGGATTTATTCATTATAACTGAGTTTCAATATCCGCAATGAAGTACTTTATCTGGCCCATCAACAAGTGTGCATCAGAGCAATTTTTAGGGGCTAAGGATCAAGATATTAGAAATGTCATATTCAGGGATTTTGTTCCCAATTTTGTTCAACCCAGTTTATGGATTTGCAGCATTAAGTAAGTAAACTATGTGATTTTGAGATTTACAGAGCTCAATTACGGCTTCAAATGTGCTATACACCCAGTAATAAGTTCATTCCCTGCGATGAAAATATTGGTCCTTAACTATGTGAATAAAGCTCAAAATCCATCCACCATTATTAAGACTAAGGTTAGTTAATTGTCTTGAGCATTTTGTGTGTTTAATGAGTAGCTTAGTATTTACTAGGCGAATTAGCTTTTGACCTAGTGAAGAGTGAAGTAAAAAATTTTATGAATTTTTATTGTTGTAGCTCCTACTACGAAACTAGTGCGAGCTCGTGCCAGTCTCGACCTTATCAATTAAATCTCAACCACAATACTTAAGATTTTTTTCGTGTGGTTACCAAAAATACCTAAAATTTTTGACCTCCATTTCAGACGAATATTTGACATAAAAACACAATTTTGTTAAATAGATACTTAAAAATGTTATAATTTAAAAATTTAACTAGTCACATAATAGTGGTAGAGCTTGAAATTACTCAGTAAGAAACATGGTATAGTTGAAACAGCAACATTGACTCTTTCTGATGTGATTTTTTGAAAATCGTTTTTCTTCAATAATTACTTGAATATTGCTCTAGGATAAAAATGAATAGCTGAGAAATAATCCCCTGCTAAAGCTTAATAATCCTGTTTAATAAAAACTCTACAACTCGAGAATTAAATTTGTTGTGTAGAAAACCTTACAAACTATAATTTCTTACAGGGGTGAGTCGCAAAAAAAGGCAAATTTGGCTAGTTTGCAGCAATTTTGCCATGTTTTAAAACACTAAAAATCAATGCACACTTTACCTTTTAAGCTAAAATTTAGACATTTATATATTATTTGTTGATCAAACTGTTACATGGTTTGCTTTTTTTGAAATAATTTGGAGTATGAATTTGCTTTTTCGGCGATTTAAAACGTCTAAAAATATAATTTGAAAACTAGTCCATTTTTGATAATAACCGGTCTCTCTTATGCCTAACTTAGTAGCTACTTGACTTGTTTTTTTGTTTGTGGTGATCTATGTGCACAATAACTTTGACGAATTTGAAAAACAAAACGTTGCAAATTTTTCTAGCAAGAATACTTATTAAAAATTCTCGCTCAATTATATATACCTAAGTAGCTAAGAGACCTTTATCCAATTATTAGGAGTGAATAGTATTGTCGTTGTTGGGATATATTTGTTTTTAATGCGGGCGTATGCAGGGCGTGCTTGAGCTAGCTTTGCCTTAATTTTTCTCACCACACCGCGTTTTCAGTGTCGTGAGAAATTTGAAACATACTTTAAATTTTCTTGCTACAGAAATTTTTCATATTCTATCATGGCTAGTAATTTGCTCAAATTGACAATTTAATTGATGTAAATCCTAAGAGAGTTGCCTCAATAGTATTACAATTTTTATAGAATTTACTGACCAAGACAAATTGGAAGAGACAAAGGGATGAGAAATTATCTAAATCAGTCAACATTATCAATTAATTACCTACTTGATTGATTAAGGAGCATATTTACCAAATTGAACTTCCCAATCATTAATTTTCGAACTCAAATTATCAATTAAATCCGATTTTTCATTATATTTCAATTCAAATAAATTTTTTTCCTTTAGAATTTCTTCAGAATCGGGAGTAAAAGAATATAATTCAAATTTATATTTTCTTTCTTCAATAAGATCTTGTTTTGTTCTTGATATCCATTCTATTATTGCACTTGTTCTTTTTCTTAAATCATATATTGAAGATTTTTGTGAAACATATCTTGGTTTATAAGGTAGCTGAATTATTTCATCTTTGTTGATTGTGAATGAAGAAGAAGATGGATTTGATGAGCTTGAATTTGAGGTTGTTGTTGTGTTGGTGGTGGTATTTGCTTGATTCACATCTTGATTTGATGATTGAGATGAGGAAGATGAGTTCAAATCTCGTTTTTTCTTGGAGATCTTGTTTTTGGATTTCTTATAATCTGGTTTTCTTCTTCCACTAGTTATTGGAGGGTTGGTATTGGTTTTGGTAGTTGTAGTTGTTGATTCTAATTCCACTTCATCATCCTCTTCATTGTTGCTAGTGTTGGGTTCTTTTTTAAGTTTTTTAGGTAGTTCTTGATTATTAGATGATGAATTCAATGAAGCCGCTCTACTATTTCTTTTCCTTGGTGATAAACTATCAGCATCACTTTCATCTATTACTATACCTGATTCTTTTGCACTTTCTCTCAATGCTTTTTGTAGTTGTTTATCATATATATCTTCCTCAATATGATTATGATGATGACTTCTTTCTTTTCTCTTATGTTTCGGTTGTGCTGGTGGTGATACTTTATCGGTTCTTTTCCTTTTATTATATTTTGAATTCTCATTATTATCTTCATCAAGTGTAGTAGTGGTTGTTAAATTTGATTTCAAATCTTTTGATTCTTCAGAACCAAATTGTTCTAATTTTTTTCTTTTATCATTAACTGGTTTATATAATGTTCTTTTCAGATATGGATCAGATATTAATGTATGATTTTCTGGTTTACATTGTTCACACCAATACTTATCTGGCACATCTTCATTTTCATATAATCCAACACAATAACCATGTTGCCAAACTCCACATTCTTCACATTGAATAAATAATCCTTGATCTATAGTTATTCTATACTCTTTTTTCAAAAAAGTTATTAAATTGGGGTTTATTAATTCTGAATGTAATTCATCTTGACCACATATACATCTAGTTACTTCTTCTTCATCTTCAATTGATGAATCATTATTATTATTTTGATTTTCATCTTCTTCTACTTCACCATTATCTCTTTCAATTTCCTCTTCTTCTTCTACATTATCATTACTTCTGGTTCCTCGTGTTGAATTTTTTGTATCAAAATTATTATCATCTAATTCGACTTCTGATGAATTTTTTGACTCCAAATTTATTGATCTTCTACCTGATCTTCTTGACATAATAATATATTATATTTTGATGGTATATAAACAATTATGATCAACGGAAAATTGATAAATGATAAATGTGATTGTATAAATTGGTTGTATGATTTATTTGTGTTTTTATAAGATTTATTTTTAAATGATTTTTACTTTACTATTAAATATTATATTTTTTATTTATCAAGTTATTACACAAACTTAAATTATAAATTCTGGTAAACTACCACAAGTTCTTAGCATTAATATGATAAAGTAAATTTCTAATCTGAGACTAGATGAGGAATTTATAAGCTACTTAAATGAGAGAATCGTAAATAGGATCTATTTTATATTGTATTCAATCAAGGAAAAACTCTTGTTTAATGATCAATAATTATACAAAATTAAAGAAATGTATGTTTATTGACAGAATCGAATAACCTAAATCTCTACCAGGAAAGTCCTTGTGCCGCCTTAAGTGTTATCGTTGACAACTCGGCTAAAATTCAAGCCAAAAGCTTTATTAAATCAGAATCGAACCCGCGTTATAGGAACTTTTGGACCAAAAAAAGGTAGCGTGACGACTCGGCCACAAAAATCTTTAAAATGAAAGCAAAAAGAGCTGAACCCGCGGTGTTACTAAGAAGAAGGTAGCGTAACAACTGCGCCACGTTTATTAATTATATTGCATTTTTAAGGAATCGAGCCCGCGGTTTTCAACATAAAAATAGCGCCTTATGCTAGCAACTAGGCTACATTTTGAAAATATTTGACTATTTTAAGAGTCGAACCCGCAAGGTAAAAATTTTAAGTAAAAACTTGACCACTACGCCACGCAAAGCTTACAAAAAACTGCCCATATGAATCGAACTCGCGAGCTTTTAACAAACAGAAGACACAGGTGCTAGCCACTGAGCCACAGAATTTGCTAAAAAATTTGGCCTAGTGGTTAATTCCTTTTTAAGGTACCTGGTTCGATTCCTTGTGAAGTGCTAAAATGAATGTTGCATAACAAAAAAGTGATAATTAGCATATCAAAAAAGTCCAGATCTTAACATAACAAATAAATAGTAGATTTACATAACAAAATAATTTATTGAGCATAACAAGAAAGTGCATTCACTAGCCACAAATCTCGTATCTCAGTAGATTTCAGCGTCGTATCTTAGATATAAGATTCTAAAAAAATTTTAGTAGTACAAGTTATTATTACTGCAATTTTTTGTCCCAAATTGATACAAAATTAAGGAATTCAAATGTACAGTTATTGTGGTTAATTTCATTTAATATATTTCGAGTAAGAAAAACACGTAGTTAATTCATATTAATTGAGCCATAAATTCAAATCTCATACTTCTTAAAGTAGAAAATCATTACAGGTGGGTTAAAAAGTATATTAAATTTTGCGGGGAAATCAGAACTCAAGCAAAGAAAACATTAAGCTGATACATTTACTTAACACTATCGAAGTACATGCGCTTATGAACATAAGAAAATAGATCAAATTGTTTAAAATTGTGTATAAAATAATAATTATATTATCTAAAATAAATGAAAATGAATAAAACTATCTAATGTATATATATATAAAAATAAGTAAAGAGAAAATTGAATGAATGAATTTTTATAAGTTATCATAATTATGATGAATGAATTCATCAGATTGTTTTCAATCTGCTTTTGTTTCTTTTTGGTTTTTTTTAAGATTTTTGTAATTCCTTTTTGAGTCCAATTTAAAATTTAAATAACAATCACATTTAATGACCAACAGTTAAAGTATGATCTCTATCATAAATACCTGGGTTTCTAATATAAGGATCTAATTGAATATAATTACTTGATAATGCAATATTTAAATCTATTTTATCTTTTAAATATTTATCAGATACTTGAGGATTAGTTGATTCAATCCATCTTTTAGTAGTTTCAAAAAATTTAGCAGTTAATAAATCTCTTTCTCTTCTTAATCTTGCATATTCAGCATCTTTTCTTCTTGGTGGGAATTCATCTTTTGGTTCAGGAATTGGATAATAACCTCTTGTTGTATCATCACCACCTAAATAATCAGGAATTAAAGTTGGATCAATAAATTTACTTAATTCTTTTGCATCTTTTGTAAAATGAATTTTTGAAGCAACAACAGGATCTAACCAATTTTTAATAATATTCCAAACAGTTGAAAAAATCCAAGGAGCATTATGAATTAAAATAAAACCTAAAGTTTCTGGATAATGAGCTTCAAAAACATCAGCTAAAAATTTTATTGTAGCATAATCAGCATTTTTTAATGAAAATCCAGTTAAATCAAAAACAATAGTACAAGTATCAACTGATTCACTAACTTCTCTTAAAAATAATCTAACCCATTCAATTGTAACAACAGCATATCTTTGATTTTGTGGTAATGGAGAATCTGAAGTTAAATGTTTTTTAGCTTGAAATGTAAAAATTGGATTATTATTTTTATCTCTACCTTTAATCCAAGATTTTTCAGTTGTAAAATTTTTAATAAATCCTTGATTTGTACCATTTAAATAAGAAACTGAATCACCTTCCATAACCCAATCATCACTTGGAAATTCATTAGCTCTCCAATTTAATGATTTAAAAAACATTTCTAAAGCTTTTTCATGATCCCATTTTCTTGCTCTAATAAATTTTAAAATTAAATTATCAAATAAATCATTACGTTGAACTTTTTGTAAAGTTTGATGTAAATCTTTTGGATTATATTGACTAAAACATTGTAAAATTGAAGAATCTGGATTAACTTTTAAAGGTTTATTAACAGTAGATTGGAAAATATCAACTTGATTTCCACCAGCAAAACCATTTTGTTGTTGTTGTTGATATCCATTATTTTGTTGATGTTGATTTGGATGACCAATTCTACCACCATAAGCTTTTTTACCACCATTTTGTTTATAATTATTATTTTTATAATTACTATCAAAAATTTGAGGAGGTAATGCATCATAATCAGTTAAAGTAGTTTCTGCAGTAACAAAAGTTTCAATTGAATTAATGGAATTTGCATCATCATTATAATCATTATAACCACCTACTGCACCTGCAGCACCACCATTACCACCACCACCAATTGGAGCAGCGCTACTTCCATCAAAATCATCAGCATATTCATAAGCAAGTTTATAATGATGAGCATAAACAGAATAAATAACTTCACTTGGAATATCAACTGGTATATATCTTTCAGATGATGATTGAGTTTGAATTTGATTCATTCTTTTTGAATTAGCTGGTGGTGAACCATTTGCAGAACCAGTAGCTTGATTAGCAGTACTTGCACTTGATGAAGCTTTTTTTGAACCAAATAAACCCATTTTCTTTTTGGATGCAGAAGATTTAGTTGAATTAATTGAACCTCTTGTATTTGATTTACTTAAACCACCAGTTGGAAGTGCATGAGATTCATCAAAATGAGCAGTTGAAGTTGATGGTATAAAACATTGTCTATATTGAATATCTTGATTATTAATATTTAATTCATAACCAAAATATTTTAACATATAAGCCCAAACTTGTTTTAAAACAATTTCTTGATCACCATTAAGAGTTTGAATTCTTTGTAATCTATATTTAACATTATCTGATGACATTTTTCAATTAATTTTGTTATTAATATATATTGAAATGGTTAATCAAAATTTAATAGTTAATAATGAATGAAATCTATAGATTTTATAATAATAATTTAATAATTTATAAAGATCTAATCTGAATTGAATTGAGATTTGATAAATCGGTTGAAAAAATTAAACAAATTAAAAAAAGAAAAGTTGTGTTGAATTTATTAATATTTCTCCCTTTATTTCCTTTATTAAAAATATAAATTATTTATGTCGTTGAATTAAATGATAGAAAATATTTTGAACCTTAATTGTCGTTTATAATATAATTCAAACCGAGTATGTATAATGTATTAATTTAACCCCCTTCTTTTTTTATTTAGGTCGAAGAATATATCTGAATAGATTGAATATGTTGATTATAAGTTAAAATCTATAAAAGTAACAATTATATTCTATAAATTGAACTTAAACTAATGTTAAATGAATGATTAAGACTTTTTCTCTTTAAATTGGAAATAATCTAATTTGAAATTTGATTTGAAATAGTCAAAAAAAAAGTGAAAAATTTAATTGAAAAAAAATTTCAGAATAACCAGATTATTATATATTATACTTTATACATTCCTTCGATAATTAATAAATATTCTTAGCTTTGTAGTATATATTAATAATTAATTGATTTGATCAATCATTAGTTAATTTAAATTTAAGTTTATAATAAAAATTGAATAAAACGTTAATTAATTTTAATAAAGATATCTTAAAACAAATTACTTAATCAGTTAATTAATAAATTAATGAATTATTATTATTATTATTATTATTATTATTATTAGAATTTAATAATCAAATTAATTAAACCTTCATTCTCCTCCTCTTCTATCAAATTATAATTTATTATGTAAAAAGTCAAAATTTGGAATATTATTTAAAAATTATTTAAGAAAAAATAATAAATTATATTTTACAACTTTGTTTGGTAAAAACGTAACTAAATTATTCAATTTTGAGATTCAGAATTTAAATTTTAAAGCGTTCGTTAAAAAGATTAATTGATCATTGGGAATAAACTCTGATTAATTTAACCGTTGGTTAACTTATACACTATTAAGGTCATGATTCATTGTAGCAGATCTTGAATTAAGTTAAAGATCTAAGTTATATGGAGGGGGTTCAAAACCAAGATGACGGTTAAAGTCATAGCTTGTTGAATTACATTCTCTTGTATAGTTAATATTATTTAATCTAATAATGTCAACAGTATCTTTTTCAAATTTTGAAACAAATTTTAATAAAGAAAAATTAAAAAAATTAAAAAAGTATTAGACACAATAACCCAAGATTTAGTGTAATATATGCAATTTACGGAAATTAGCATTATTATATAAAAGACATTATTTTTTGAATTCAATAATAAAAATAATTATGAAATCAAGATATGAAATAGATTGAAATTACAAATTGGAATTGAGTATTCAAATGGGAATTTGTTTGTTATGACGGTACTTCTTTGTGTTCATTTGTTTCAAATGGTTGCAAAATTATAATATTTCAAAATTTTTATTATTATTTAGTAAATTATGGAAATAAGATTTATTAAATAAATTATACGACATTATTTAATTTCTTAATATAGTAATTTATTTTTTATTTTTTTTTTTTTTTATTAAATTTTTAATTTTTATTTTTAATTTAATTTAAATTAATTTATTTTTTAACATATGAAAAAAAAAAATTATTCAAATGTGGGGTATTTTCTATTAAATAATTATTTATTTAACACGTACTTTGATTTTAAAATTAATTTATTCACATTCAAAATAAATTATTATTTTATTGATCTCTTAATTCATTTTATTTAATAAATCTGAAACAAACAATTTCATATGATAATAATTTTCAATCAAATTTATTTTTTAAACAAAAGGTGTTAATTTCAAATGAAGTCTTGTAAAATTTGAATATAATGTATATCAAAATTTTAATTTAATACTATAATTTAATTTATAACATCATGAAACGTTTAAATGAATTTGATATATATAATACTTTTTAATATTTTTTGCTCTATTTTTTTTTTTGTTTCAAATTTGCTTACATTAAGTTGCTAACGTTTAATAGATGTTTTTGATCTTGTACTTTAATGACTTTATATATTATCTATAGCAAGTATTTCTATTTTTTGTTTTATACTCATTTCAAGTTGTTTGAGGGTTAATTGATTCAATAATGATACCCTGATATTGTTTTTAAATATTGCACTATTTCACCCATTTAAAAAAAAAATGAGTGGAGATTTTTTTTAATTAGATATATCGTGTGACATTTAATTGTAAAATTGCAAAATTATGTAAGAGTCTATATTAATTAGCTATACGTTAATTAGCACCTATATATTTGATACAATTCACTTATCTTCTTCTTGATCTAGGTTGTGCCATTCTTCTTGGATTTGGTTGTGGAGGAGTTGGAATCAATCCACCACTTATATTATTCATAGATGTATTAGTAACAGGGTTTGGACTGTTAATATTATTATTATTACCAAACAGAAAAGCTGGAGGTGTAGAACCCATTCCAAAACCAGTTGGAGTTGTAATTGATTGAGGTTGTTGTGATTGTTGTCCAAAAGTAGATGTGTTCACACCAAATGTATTATTATTTGCACCACCACCAAAATTTATTGAATTAATTGAACCAAAAACATTAGTATTACCTCCATTCGTATTACTACTACCACCAAATGGTGTAGCTTCTCTACTTACTTGTTGAGCATGATATCCAAAGATTGAAGCTGGATCTGGAGTTGGCTCTTTACTTCCTGTAAAATTAAACTGTGGAATTGATGGATTTTTTATTGACGTTGTTGGATTTGAATTACCAAAATTAAAACCAGCTGGAGTTGTTGGACGTGAACCAAATGCATTTTCAACACTTGATGAATTACTATTTGTATTATTATTATTGGTGACATTATTTGGAAATGCATTACCAAATGGCAGTTGTTGTTGTTGTTGTTGTGGAGGTGGCTGTTGTTGTTGACCAAAAGTGAATGAGCTTGCAGTATTTGAAGTTGAAGTTGATGGCTGAGTTTGGAAACTGAATGGTTTTGTTGATGAAGTAGTTGATGGATTACCAAATAATGTGTTTTTTGTAGGTGGTGGTGTAACTCCTGTAGCAAATTTAAACCCATTTGATTGAGTTGTTGATGATTTTGGAGCACCAAATTGGAAAGTACTATTTGTATTGTCACCACTATCTACTTTTTCAATTGATGTTTGAGCAGAATTATCAGCTTTAGTTGATCCAAAGATTGTTGATGGTTCAGGACCATTGCTGCTTGTTTCTTTACTTGACATATTAGTTCCGAAATTGAAAGTAGGAGTTTTTGATTTATTATTTTCATCATTTGATTTAGGTATATTGAATGAAAATTTTGGTTTTTTTGTTTCATTTTCAGTATCTGAAGATTCAATATTATTTTTTGAGATAGGATCAGCAGATTGTGCTTTTGGTGCATTAATTGAAAATGAAAAAGCTGGTTTATTTGTATTTGATGTTGAATCATCTGTTTGGGGAGTTTTTTCTTTCTCATCCTGTTTATTTTCAAGTTCGACTACTTTTGGTTGAGTTTCATCTGATTTTTTACCGAAATCAAATAATGGGGGTTTATTAGCTTCATTATTGTTGGTAGAAATTTCATCAGTCTTACCAATATTGAAATTAAATGATGAAGGTGGTGTATTTGATTTTCGTTTGTCTTTGGTGAAGGAAAATAAATTGGATGATGAGGTAGTTGATTGAGTTGCACTTTCTATTGGTTTATCAAATGAGAACAAACTATTACTCTTTGTAGCATTACTGGCATTTGGTGTGAAACTAAAGGTGTTTTTGTCAACATTAGCTGTATTAGATTCATTGTCAGTTCTCGAATCATTTTGTGTATTTTCTTTATTTGAAGTAGGAAAAGTAAACTTATTATAATAAGTAAAGGTAGTGGGTTGTTGAGTGTTACTCTTAAAATCAAACAAGCTTGTCTTGCTTTCATTTTGAGCATTTGATGCTATTGGTGAACTTGATTTTGTCTTCCTATCTAAATTATCCGCTCCAAATAATCCACCAGAATTAAAAGGTTGTTCTTTCCCCGATTCCTCGTTTTTGTCCTCCTTCTCTGCTTTAGTACCTTCTTTACCAAATTGAAATTTAGGAGTAGTTTCACCAAACAAACTCTTATCATTTGACAAAGTTTTTGCTACTTCTGGTTTTTTACCAAAATTAAATGTTGCATTTGTCGTCTCACTTTCTTTATTAGGCTTGAGTCCAAACTTAAATTTTGGAGCGTTTGTTACTTTATCATCAGTAGCAGGATTTGAATTATTTGATATAGCTTTTGGTGGTTCTGAAGTTGCTTGTCCAAAAAATGCAAATTGCTCTGTTCCATTGTCGCTTTTAGTAGATTCATCATCCATTTCAGTTTGGTGTTTTCGTTTATTAGAGACCTTGTCCAAAGTTCCATTTCCTTCCGATTCAACTGATTGACTATTGATTATTTTATTTATTTTTTCAGGATTTATATCAAACTTGAAGCCAGATGATGGAATAGCCGGTTTTTTGTTCTCCTTAACAATTATATCTTCTTTGACTTTTATTATATCTGCTATTGACTTCGTTTTGTTCAAATAATCTGGATCTAGTGATAATGATAATTTTTCATTCAATGCTATATGATTTCGTTTCGGTGTAGGACCAAATCCTTTCTCGGTATCCAGTTCTGTATTTTTTATGTCATTTTTAAGATTGAATTTTGGTTTCCCTACTTTATTTGCATAATTTTTTAAAGAACCAGATAATGAATCATTTTCAAATTCTTTTGTATCATAAAAAAATTCTTTCAATTGAAATCCTTTCTTCTTTTGTCTTTTAATCTGATTTGTTAATTGAGATGATGCAACTCTTTTTCTAAAATTTAATTTTTTATCTAAATAATCTAAATTATGAGTTTGAGTTGAAGTATTTACCATTGATGAATTCCCAAGTATTTCACTCATACTTTCATTTGGACTTTTAGAATATTTCATTTTTTTTCTTCTAGGTTCCGATGATTGTTGTGATAATAATTTTAATTGTACAAGTTTATTTCTTTCTTGAGGATTTAATTGAAAATAATCTGATTTTTCAACATATGTATCATTTTCAAAACTTAATTGTGATTCTTTTGAATTGAGTGGGATAATTAATGATGGTGATTCATCTCTATTCGAAAGTTCCATATCTGATATACGACTTAAATATCCATCTTTTATTGATTTTCTTCGTTCAAGATCGTTATTCAATTCTTCTTCTAGTTTAATACTATTACTAAATGCTGACAGATATGATTTATTCCTGGAACTTGTATTTGAAAACGCTGTTGATAATGATCGAGGGATTGCTTCATCTGTTATATGACCCACTATTGAAAGTCGTTTCCTTTTCTCTGATTTAGTGAATTGATTAGATAGTGGATCGAATAAGTTTTGGTTCTCGGTATCTGGATTGAATGATTGCTCTTGTTGATGAGATTTTATTTCATTTTCTATATTTGAAGATGATTGAGGTCTATTTCGATTGAAAAATGTATTTTTAAGTTTGCCAAAATAACTTGTGATTGAATTTGGTTCTTTCTTTGAATCATTATAACTTTTTAAACCCAAATTATTGTGCTCGGGCGTATCTTGCGTCATCAAAATTCAATTGTTATAATGCTTGAATAGTGTTTGTTATTTCTTGACTTTGACAAATTAATTAATCAAATGATAATAATAAATGTTTAATGAATGATAATTTGATGATGTTTTGACTAAAGTATGAATTTTTTCTCTTCTTATTTAATGTTTCTATTAACAATTGGTTTTTGTGTCATTTGATTATAATGTTTTGAAAAATTTAGAAAGTATCATATTAAAATTATTATAATGATTTCAATTGATTATAATTATATCATCAAATAATTAGATTGACGACTTGTATTCATGATACTATAACATTTTGAACTAAAATTAATAGAGACTAGACTTAAGATCAAATTTTACTACATGAGGAGGAGAATAAAACAAGTTAGTACATTTTTATTAACAAATCGTAATATTCGAATATCAGGTCTGTCAAGTTTCACTCAGTACAAACAATTATCTACAAACAATAACTTTAGAAATATTGATGAAAAATGGAGAAACAAATGGGAAAAAGAAGATTTAGTTTATAGTCTGAAATCAAAAGATACAAATGCAAATAAAGAGAACTTTTATTCATTAGTAATGTTTCCTTATCCTTCTGGTGTTTTACATTTAGGTCATTTAAGAGTATATACCATTAGTGATGTAGTTGCAAGATATAAGAAAATGAGAGGTTTCAATGTCATTCATCCAATGGGATGGGATGCTTTTGGGTTACCAGCTGAAAATGCAGCAGTTGAAAGAAATATTGATCCAGCTATTTGGACAGAAACTAATATTGCCAAAATGAAAGAACAAATGAAGTCATTTCTAGCTGATTTTGATTGGGATCGTGAAATTAATACAAGTTCTCCAGATTATTATAAATGGACTCAAAAAATCTTTTTAATGTTATTTGAAAAAGGTTTAGCTTATAGAAAAGATGCAGAAATTAATTGGGATCCTATAGATAAAACAGTATTAGCAAATGAGCAAGTAGATTCAAAGGGAAGATCTTGGAGAAGTGGAGCTATAGTAGAGAAGAAAAAACTCGAACAATGGTTCATTGGAATTACTACTTATGCTGATAGATTAGTTGAAGATTTAAAACAACTTGATCAGTGGCCAGAAAATGTCAAAACAATGCAAAAAAACTGGATTGGTAAATCTCAAGGTTGTATCATCAATTTTCCTACAAATTTAAAAGATAATCAATTACATGTCTACACATCTCGTCCTGAAACTTTATTTGGTGTACAATTTATAGCTTTGAGTATGAATCACCCAATTGTTGTTGAATTATCAAAAGTAGATCATCAGTTAAAACAGTTTTTACACGATTCAAAAGATCATGATTTTGATTCTAGAGATGGATACCGATTGAAAAACATTTCAGCATCAATTCCATTAAATCCAAGTAACGAAATCAAAAAAGTTTTTGATGTACCAATTTATGTTGCTCCATACGTTTCAAGTGACTACGGTACTGGTGCAGTCATGGGATGTCCAGGTCATGATACAAGAGATTTTGAATTTTGGAGACTTCATCAACCAAACGAACCAATAATTCAAGTTGTCGGTCCAAAAGGTAAACAAGTTGAGATGCCTTACACTTCAAAAAATGGTACAATACAAGACAAATCAACTTTAGAAAATGGATTACCTAATTTGGAGTCATATCGTGGGTTAAGTTGTAAAAAAGCTGCTCAAATGATTATCAAAAATTTGACTAATAAAAATTTTGGTGAAGCTAGTACTCAATATAAACTTAAAGATTGGTTAATTAGTAGACAAAGATATTGGGGTGCCCCTATTCCAATAATTTATTGTAAACATTGTGGTCCAGTTGCTGTCCCTGATGAAGAATTACCAGTTATTTTACCAAAAGTTAATAGTAAACATTTTGAAAAAGGTAGTCCCTTAGGAAACATTGATGAGTTTGTTAATTGTAAATGTCCATCTTGTGGAGAACCATCAAAAAGAGAAACTGATACTATGGATACATTCATGGATTCATCTTGGTATTATTTACGATATTTGGATTCTAAGAATGAAAAAGAATTATTGTCTCCATCAGCTAGTGAAGACATGCCTGTAGATCTTTATGTTGGTGGTGTTGAACATGCAATTTTACACTTGTTGTATTCAAGATTTATTGCTAAATTTTTGAGCGATTGTGGAGTTTGGAAAGGAAAAAATGGTAAAGATGAACCAATAATTAAATTAGTTACTCAAGGGATGGTGCATGGAAAGACATATTCTGATCCAGATACCAAGAAGTTTTTGAGACCCGAAGAGATAGATTTCACCAATTCAAACGAACCAATTATTAAAAAAACAGGTAAAGATCCAATTATTTCATTTGAAAAAATGTCAAAATCAAAATATAATGGAGCTGATCCAGGGGAATGTATTGAGAAATATGGAGCAGATGCGACTAGAGCACAAATGCTATTTCTGGCACCTGTGAATGATACATTGTTATGGAATGAAGAACAAATTTTAGGAGTTGAAAGATGGCTTAAAAAAGTTATAACCTTGGGAAATACAATCACAACCACCACTGCTAAACCCGTAATTCATTCTACAAATACAACACATACCATTCCTATCATAAATAACTTGAATAAGACCTACAAGAATATCAAGTTGAATGAGGAAGAGTTTTTATTTTACAATCAAATTCAAAACTTGACTCAGAATATTGCTAAATCAATAGATATTGACTTTTCATTAAATACGATTGTATCTGACTTGATGAAGATGACAAACTTGATATACAATGCAACCAAATCCAATACATATCAATATCCTTTAATTAGAAATTCATATGAGAAATTATTACTTTGCATGGCGCCAGTCACACCAGCAACAGCTGAAGAATGTTGGGAATCATTACAATTGTTTGATGGAATTCAGGAAACGGTTTCAATTTTCAAATACAGTTTCCCAACTGATAAACCAATTGATACTTCATTTCAAAATTTTAATATTTTTATTAATGGGAAATCTAGAGGGACAATTTTAGCACAGAAGGATTTAATTAATCAAAATGATTTTGATCTAATAAAAGTTTTAAAACAGAATGAAAGTGTATCAAAACATTTGCCCGGATCCATCAAAAAAATTATCAAGAAGTCTGGTGTTTTGAGTATCATTTCTTAAATAATTTGGTCAGGCTTTCCGTTGACTTCAACCAATAATTTATGAGGATGGTCTGGAAATTTTTTCAATGTCCATGTATATATTCTACATATAACTTGTATTTAGAGTCAATAAAAATTGAAATTTTAAAGTCTAATTCTTTAATATTATATACAATTTATTTACAGATTTAAATAATAATTTTATTTAATGTATTTATTCTTTGACTTTCTTAATACAGTTTTAACATCTTCAGCCATTTTAAAGTCGTCAATCTTTAGTGCAGCTCCGACCAAACCGCCTAATTCTTTCCAACTCCATTGAAATCTATCTTCTGACAGTAAAACAATAGCTAATGCATCATTTAACATATTCAATTTGATATAAAAATTGACCAATGCTTTACTAAATTCAAAATCTGACTTTGTTTGTTCTTTTTTGTTCAATGATTTGAAATTGCTTGATTTTCTATATTGTCCTCTTTCTAAAATAATTTCATCTGCAAATTCGTAATTTTTAAATTTAGCAGCAGCTCTTAAAGCTATAATATGAATAATGGTGTCTCTTGGAAGTTTTGTTGCCTGATTGTTAAAGTTTAGTTGATTGTCATTGTCCTTGATTTGGTGTGGTATGTCATTGTTAATCACCTGGTGATCGAACTTTGAATCTGCTTCTTCAATTATGATGTCTGTGGAAATTTGTCTAGGTTGCTTTTCCAAAATAGGAAATGTTGTTTTGTTGTAAGTCGTTTTAAATTGATCAAAAGTACCCAAATTGAGAATTATATTTAAAAAGCAAGAAACCAATTGATAACTTATTAATTCCGGTCTAAATTCAACAATAAATGTAATCAACGCAGAAGACTCTGCAAGAACTAACTGATCAGATGACAAATGTTTGACAGGAAGGAAAGGAAAATCATTTTGCAAAGCAAAAAAGTCAACTTTTTCAATCATATTTTCTCTAAATAATCGACCTCTATCATTTTCCATAATTTTATTAACTTTTTTAGTTGGCAGATAATTTGAATAAGACATCATTAAAAATACAATTGATTTTGATGTTATTGATCCACTTTCAGCTAATTTTTGAAACAAAGCTCTTGATAGATCAACATCACCTTCCAAACCAGAGATATTCAACATACATTCAATTGTTTGTAAATTTGGTGAAATTCCTTGATCATAAATATTAAAAATAAAATCCCAAGATTTTGATGAAAATTGTTTAGATTTTGAACAACCTTTTGCTAATGCTGCTAATGTATTTTGATTAATTTTTAATCTATGATCTAACATCTCTTGATATAAATCTAAGGCTTTTTCTATTTTTTTATTCATTACACAAGCAATTATCATATCTGTATAAGTTCTACTATTTGGTTGAGTTGTAGTTGATAAAAATTTCATAGCATCAAATGTTTCTAAAGCTTTATTAAAATCTTTTTCATAAAATATATAACCTTGAAGGATTGAAGTGAGAATTGACCTTGAAATTTCTAATTTGTTAAGTTTCATTTCTTTTAATAATTGTTCTACTTTATTCATGTTACCAAATTTAGTATAAGCACAGATCATTGTTTCGTAAACATCAAGTTTAAGTTCATTTAAAGATGCAAATTTTTCGAAATAATTTTCCATTAATTCCATTTCAACTTCAGATAGTCTTCCACCTATTGCTAAAGATTTGAAAAATAATAAATTCGTCTTATTTTGAAGTTCTATGTTTGCACTTGAGCACATTTTTTGTAAGATTGGTATTAAATATTTTAAATCACGTATTGGGATTGATTTTATGAATTTATGAACAGTTGAAGAAGATAAATTTGAGAACCCTCCACCTAGCTGAAGTTGAGACACTATTAAATTCCAATTTGGTGTAGTTGTGCCATCACTTGGTATTAAATATGTACCAGCTAAACCCATTCTAGTAGTAATTTCTTCTGGCAATTCTATTGCATCTTTCTTAAATACAGTTGAAACTTCAGTGTTTCCTGAATTAGATCTGTTCGCAAGATCTAGATCGTCGTAGATGAGGTCAGTTAATTTTGGGTCTAGCTTTTCATCTGGAGTTTGTGCGATACCATTGATTCGATTTGAGATTACTGATGACAAACTTCTTAAAGATTTTAAGTCTTCGCTTAAATTTGATTTATTTTCTCTATTATTTGATTCAAGACTACGGTTGCGTAGCATTCTCCTTTTGATTTGAATTTTTTTTTCTATTGGATCTTGATTTTCACTAAAAGGTAGTAGTCCGTCTAATGTTGGTATGGTTGAAGGATTTATTGATCTAGGAACGTACAAAAAACGTTGGGGTAATTTGATTTGCTTGCGCAAATTTATGCTTATTTTATATCTTAGTCGTAGCATTCTGGATATATGGTCGTATGATTTCTTGATTTGATCTGTTTAGTAAATCTTGATGTGAGATGATCCCACTAAAATATGAGAGATTTGATCTTTGAAATGGGTGGAATTTTTCACAAAAAGCAGTTTGATTAATTAACGACTTATGAATAATTAATATGAGTAGTTGAATAAATTGATTTTCAGAATCTCAAGTAGGATATATAGTTTGAGTCTTGAATGATTAAATACTTATGTAATTATTAGATGATTGCAAATTAAATAAAGAAAAATTTAAAGAAGTTACAAAAATAAAAAAATTTACATATTTCACCATTTATAGTTATCATAATCAGATTATTATTATTCAAGTATTAATTAATTAGTGCTGTTAACAAAACAATATACATATCAAAAAACTACTACGAAAATCATTAATATATTTAAAAACAATAACAACAATTACTTCACTTACAATCTCTCAAAATTTTACAAAGGACTTCAACCAACTGTTTATACCAATAATATACTCAATTTGAATTAATGAAATAAATTATCATACCATAATCACTACAAAAATTAATAATGTCTCAACCGAATTTGAATTCAATTCATATTTCAGGACCAAGACTGAGATCAAGTTCAGTAGCAGCTATTCATCCAGGTTTAGGTACTTTAACAATAAATGATCCAAAATCAATAATGGAAAATTCTTCTGGCTTATCTCCAGGTATAGGAACTGGTAGTATTTCAAATTCAAATGCTGATATACCACCAGATTTAGCTATTTTACTACAAAAGTTGGATGAAGATTTTTTAATAAATAAAACTATAGATCAATGGAATTATATAAATCGAAGAGAAGAGATAATGCAAACCATTAATAAACTACATCAAAAGCAAAATGAAGATTATCAACCGCTTGATCCTGCATTATTGGAAATGCCACTAAATCCAAGAAGACCAGCAGCATCGTTTTCAGAAAACTATAGAAATAGTGATGACATATTAGAAATTTTAGCTGCAAGAGCAGGAACTTATAAAGCAGATTTAGCATTTGTTGTTTTGGACTCAAGAGGTAAAGAAGTGAATAGTATTACTTGGGAAAAGTTGTATTTAAAAGCTGTAAAAATTGCTTATGAAATTCGTCATAAAGTTTCTACAAAAAATACAGACACTGTTGTGTTGTTATATAAGGATGGTGAAGTTTCAGAATTTGTAACGGCATTATTTGGTTGTTTTATAGCGGGTGTTACTGCCATACCCATACATCAAGATATTTCATTGTCAGAAGTTTTAAACATTTTAAATTTAACATCATCAAAATTATTGTTATATTCTGAAACAGTCGCCAAAGAATTGGATAGATTAAATGCTCAAAATCTGAGAATCCATTGGCCCTCGAAATTATTGAGATGGAGAACTACTGATTTTGGATCAGCAAAGAAATCAGAAGTATCATATTGGAATTTGAAACAAAATAGTAAAAGAGAAAAAACTCCATCAATGAATTTAGCTTATATTGAATTTTCTAGATCTCCTGTGGGAGAATTAAGGGGAATAGCATTAAGTCATAGAACAATCTCACATCAAATGCAATGTTTAGATGCAGCTCTTCTGAGTTTGCCAAATTCTGGTGGAGGACTACGTCGAAATTTGAAAGAATATCGAGGAAATAAGAAAGTAGTACTAGCTACTTTGGATATTCGATTTTCCATTGGGTTAATTTTGGGTGTTTTATTTACAGTATACTCGGGGAATGTTCTATTTTGGGCTCCTCAAAGGGTAATGGAAATACAAGGTTTGTACGCCAACATAATTACAAAATGTAGGGCATCGTTGCTTCTAGCTGATTATTTGGGGTTAAAAAGAGTTACATATGATTACCAACAATCTCCCAGTGCTACTAGATATTTTTCAAAAACTCAAAGTGTTGATTTTTCATCAGTCAAATGGGTATTGGTCAATGCTTTGACTATTGATGGTGAATTTATGGAAATTTTATCTCAAAGATATTTAAGACCGCTTGGTTGTCAACACCCTGAAAATGCAATTATACCAATGTTAACCTTGAGTGAATATGGTGGGATGGTAATTTCCTTAAGGGATTGGTTGGGTGGTAAAGATAGAATGGGAATTACAATATCTGAGGAAGATTCAAATGATTTATCATCAGTTTTAATTGACAAAGATTGTTTGACTAGGAACTTGGTAAAAATTGTGGAAACAAATCCGTCAACTTCAGATGAAATTGGTAGTGATGTTTTAAGAGTTGATGCATTTGGTTATCCTCTTCCTGATGCAACTTTGGCTGTTGTAAATCCTGAACTGGGTATTTTGGTTCAAAAAGGTGAATTAGGTGAAATATGGATCGACAGTCCTTGTCTTTCTGGGGGATTCTATGGACTAAGAAAAGAATCAAAACTGATATTTCATGCGAAATGTCGAGGTCCAAATGGTTTTTTAGAAATGGATTTTTTAAGAACTGGATTGTTAGGATTTACATTTAATGGAAAAGTTTACGTATTAGGGTTATATGAAGATAGAATAAGGCAAAGGGTTAGTTGGATAGATCATGCATTATTCAAAAAGATGAATAAAGAATTATTGAAAACCTCTGGATCAAGATATCATTACTCTTCCCATTTGTTAGCTACTTTAGCCAGTGAAGTTAAACAATTATATGATTGTACAATTTTTGATATATTTGTTGGAAATGAATATTTACCAGTTGCAATAGTTGAAGCTGAAGTTATACGAAAGCAATTTGATGATCTGAATGGAACTGAAGCTGGTAACTCGGGAGGTACTAGAACAAAGAATGGAGAGCAGGATTACGCAACTGGTGTTCCATTAAATGAGCCTGTCTTGAATGCAATAGCTCAAAGGTGTTTTGATACCCTTTATAAGAAACATTTTTTAAGACTTTATTGTGTATTGGTGGTTGATTGTGATACGTTACCTAAAATTATGAGAAGTGGTGGAAGAGAAATAGCTAACATGCTTTGTAAAAAGAAGTTTTTGGAAGGAACATTGAAAGCTGATTTTGTAAAATTTTTTGTCAGAAAATCAATCAGTTTAATTCCTCATGGGGAGGATATAATTGGTGGTATTTGGTCTCCATATGTTTCAGAACTCAGAAATAAAGCATTACAAAATTTTCCAGATCAATATTCTGCAATTGATTATCGTCCAAAATCCGTTGATGAAAAAACCGGATTAGTTTTAAGTGACTTTGAATCTATTCAAGATATTTTAAAATATAGAGTGAGCAAAAGTGGTGATGCAATTGCATTTCAGAATGTTGAAGTTGGTGGTAAAAATAAACCTTTAACATGGAAAAAATTTGAACTTAAAGTTTATGCTGTATGTCAATATTTGATCGAAAAGACAAGTTTAAAGGCAGGTCAATTCACTATTTTAATGTATTCATTATCAGAAGACTTTGTTGTCGCTGTTTTTGCTTGTTTTATGTGTGGTATTATTCCAGTGCCAATGTTGCCCTTTGATTCTAACAGAATTGGTGAAGATTTTCCTGCATTTGTTGGTGTCATCCGTGATTTTGATATTTCAGAAATTTTAGTAAATGATGAAGTTGAAAAATTCTTAAAAAATGGACCTGTTGCTGATTCTTTGAAAAAAATTACCCACAAAAAGGTCAAATCATTGAAGATTAAAAACACAACCAAGCTTAGTAAAGTGTCAAATGTTGGATCATTAATTCATAAAGTTGCAATTTTTCTGGGAAGCACAAAAGGTAAAATTGGAAATAAGATAGCTTTGGTCTGGCTAAATTTTACATCAGATCATTATCGTGTTGGTGCTACATTGAGTAATAAAAATATCATCGGAATCTGTAAAGTTTTCAAGGAAACTTGTAACTTGAGTTCTCAATCTTCAATCGTTGGATGTGTTAGACATGCATCAGGTATTGGATTTGTTCAAACTTGTCTTTTAGGGGTATTTTTAGGTACAACCACGTATTTAAGTTCTCCAGTTACTTACGCTGAAAATCCTTTATCATTTTTTTTAACACTTGCTAGACACAAGGTGAAAGATGTTTTTGTAACTGAACAGATGTTAAAGTATGCTGCTATAAAATTCGCACCAAAGGGATTTAATTTAAATTTATTGAAGAATATGATGATTAGTACAGAAAATAGAGTTGAAGTAGATTTATTAAGAAAAATTGCAAGAGTTTTCCAACCAACTAAATTAAGTGCCGCTTCCATGTCAACTGTTCACAATCATTATTTTAATCCAATGATTTCAACTAGATCCTATATGACGGTTGCACCAGTAGATTTATACTTGGATCCAGTTGCTCTAAGACAAGGATATGTATCAGTTGTAAATCAATCAGAAGTTCCAAATGCTTTACATATCCAAGATTCAGGTATGGTTCCAGTTTGTACTGAAGTCGCGATAGTCAATCCTGAAACAAGAAAAATTTGTAAAGAAGGTGAATATGGTGAAATTTGGGTTTGTTCTGAAGCTAACTTAACTTCTTTTACTAATGGTCCAAAGGGTCCAATTGATCAACTCTCTCAAGTTCAATTTAATGGAGTTATAGAAGATGGTAATCCAGATGTCACATATTTAAGAACTGGAGATTTGGGATTTCTACACAACATTTCCATTACTAAAAACACTTCAAATGACAATGACAAGGAAGTTTCATACTTTCAACCACTTTTCATATTAGGTAAAATTGCTGATACATTTGAAGTTATGGGATTACATCATTTCCCTATAGATATTGAAAACACAATAGAATTTTGTCATGCTGATATTTATAAAAATGGATCTTGTGTATTTAGATGTTCAGATTATACTGTGGTAGTTTGTGAATCTAAAAGAACTAGATATTTTGCATCATTAGTTCCGTTGATCATAAATACAGTATTAAGTAAACATCATTTAATTATTGATGTTGTTGCATTTATCAAAAAAGGAGAATTTCCTATT
This sequence comes from Lodderomyces jiufengensis, assembly GCF_024610255.1. Lineage (NCBI taxonomy): Eukaryota > Fungi > Ascomycota > Pichiomycetes > Serinales > Debaryomycetaceae > Lodderomyces > Lodderomyces jiufengensis. The sequence continues at coordinate 739,417 of NW_026261555.1, forward strand.
TCAAGACTTGGAACTAAACAAAGAGCTAGAATTGTAGATGCTTGGGTTCAAGGTGTTATACCAATCAGTGCATCGTATGGTGTAAATTATGGGGAAAATTCTATGATTAAATTAATTAAAGACGATCCATTAACTGAACTTCAAAATCCAGCGTTATCATATTATGATTCGGACGTAAAAGAAAATAGTATTTTTGATGTAGATAAAAGAGAAACTTTGAGATTAAATGATCAATAGTAATGGTCAAGGTATTGTACAATATCAACGTTAAATTAAATAAATTTTAATTTGATTTATATGTATTTGTATATGATTAATGAATTTGCATTTTTGTGTATCCTTTGTCTTTGATGATCTCCATGTTGTAATTTTGAAAAAGGTTTGAATAATGTTAATGGATTATATGAGATATAGTGTCCGAATCTCGCAGACAGAAATCACTACGATATCCAAGACTTGATTCCTTATTACCAATGTGGGATATTTCAGATCTGATCCTGTACATGGTTGCAAATTCTTTAACAAAGATCCGACATTTTACGAGCACTCACATTTAAGTGCTGCCACAAAAGTAAAGCTATGTAAAATTAAATAATAAATTGCTTAATTGAAATTAAATTGAATGAATTATTTTAAGGTATCATCCTTGAAGAATTTTATATCGTATAGACTAGTTTTCAAAAATATCAATTCAACGTTAAATAGATCAATGACACTGCTGACTCAACTTCCCGTCATTAAAAACGCTGGGTGTCTAATAATTGGTGATGAAGTATTAAATGGGAAAATATTGGATACAAATTCATACAATTTTGCTAAATTTTGTTTTAATAATCTTTCTATCCCACTTAAAAGAACAATAGTTTGTGGAGATGAAACAGATGACATTGTAACATCATTGAATAACTTGATAAGTCAAGATAATATAGATTTTATAGTCACTTCTGGTGGATTAGGAAGTACTCATGATGATATAACTTACAAAGTTATTGCTGATTATTTTGACTTGGACTATGCATTGGATCAAGAAGTGGTAGATAGAATGCAAAAGCTTAGAAAGGAATACTTATCCAAATTAAACGAAGATCAACTTAATGCATTTTATAAAATGGCTACTTTACCCACAGAAAAATTTGGATCTCAAACCAAAGTTAGAAAAATATTTGTTGATGACGAACTATGGTTTCCAATTGTTGTCATAAATGAGCAAATTTATATTTTACCTGGAATTCCACAACTTTTTACAAGATTAGTAAATGATTTGGAGACATATTTGAAACCAAGGATAAACTCGAATAACCTCATCAGAAGATATGTATTAACTAAAACTGGTGAATCAGGATTGGCTCCATACTTAACCAAATTACAAAATGATTGTGATTTAAAATACGGTAAAGGGGTTTTAAAGATTGGAAGCTATCCACATATGGGACAAAAGGTTAATACTATTAGTGTTATTGCAAATAATTTACAAAATTCTGAAATAGACTGGGTAGTGAAAAATTTATTGGAAAACGTAGGAGGAAATGCCAAACAAATTTCTCAAGCAGAAGAAGATGAAATAGTAAATGGGAAAAATTAAGCTAAGCCGGATGTTTTCAGATAGGGGACAATGTAAAATTTAATTCAAAATGGTAATAGTGTTGAGGTAGTGAGAATTTTCAAAACCTAAAAAACAAGAATGCTTGACCAATATGCCCCATTCATATAATTTTGATATTAATAGAAGACTGTAACCCGTTAATTATCAAGTTGAACCAACACTTGCTTTATGAGTGTTTACTCAAAAATTTTAATCAAAATAAAAAATTCAGGTTATATAAATTCAAAAACGAGCATCACATTTTGAATTGTTTCGAAAGTTAAGGTTCAGCAATACTTGTTAATGATAGATTAATGATGATCTATATAAAGATATACCCAATTTTGAACGTTTTCTTAATTATGTTAACAGCATTCAATTTAGAATCAAATGGCTATTTATCCTCAAGTATAAATATGGTGGTTTTGAGGTGTTTCAAATATGTTTGGATCTCAAATGAAACTAATTATTGCGGTAATGTTGCAATTGGATTTGAATTTTCCCCGTTTTTCTCCTCACACCTCATAATTAAGCAGCGGATAAAAACGGATCAAAAAGCTGGTGCACGGATGTTGAAGTTTGGATGTCGGACTCAAATACTGTATCAGGTGTTAATTAGGTGCCTTGAACATTCAGCTTAAATATATTAGCAATATGAATTAGGCTATGGAATGAAGAAAAATTAGAATCACTGATCAGATACCTAAATTTCAGAGAACCCAAAAAATAGAGCTTAAAGCAGACTTCATCTGACATTTTTTTCAACTTATATTTAAAGATACAAGATTCTAGATTCTAAATTTCAAATGAATCAATGCAACAATTTACATTTTGCTTGTGTCTTCAGAGAAATAGTTTTGATGCAAAGAGATGTATATTAGCGTCTAAAATGTTTATGTAAATAATGAATGTGCTAAAATCAGCAAATTTTGGAAATTAGACCTCGATGTCTGATTTAACTTAAAGACTAGTTTAAACAATATTTTCGCACCCAACTCAACCCAGAAACATTAGATAAGTGTCTAATTTTGAAGCTTTTCAAAGAGAAAGGTTTAGCCATAATCAATAATGATAACAACATCTTAATACAAGATAAACTGTATATTTTCTAATAACGTTTAGACATGTTTTGTGTTGATTGCTCTATACTTGGCTTATTTTTCTTTTTCTTCTTCTCTCAATACTTTACATGTTTACTAGATGTCCGCCAAGCTTACCAAATACAAAACACATTGCAATCATTCCAAGACATATTTATGGCAGTCTAGTGTTTCAAATCTGACGTCAAGATCCAACGAGATCTCTAATAAACTTAACTTTTGCGGTAATGTTGAAACTGATTCTGATTCACGGTGGTACTGGAATCTTGAGCCCAAATTTATTATTACGGTAATTTAGTAGTTATATTTCTGTTATGGCATAGAGAGATCCTTTAAAAATTGGTGTAATGTTGTGGTCAGACTCTGAAGAATGGCATAATCAAGATGCCTGTATGTACTGTGGTTGAGAGCGGGCCAGATCTAACATTTAGTTTGTTTTACTCTAGATCTAAGGTACAACACACCCCTGGGATCTGATCTGATTTAGATTTAAGGTACAGAAGGCGTTGGGATCAGATCTGAAGTCTTGAAAGTTTGAATTTGTGCTACATAGTAATAAGCTAGTTTTTATTTTTTTTTTGCTGCAAATTTTAATTAAATTAGGTTGAAGACAAGTGTTGAAGTAAGTATAATTCTAAAATGACGTTGACGCTGAACGCTGAAACCAGCACAACCCAAACACCAGAATTCGTCGATATAGCTATTTCTATTCGTAAATAAGGTGTTCTTTACATATCACAGATCCTGATAATGATAGGTTTAGCAGATCTCCTTTCTTCATATTCACGACTTGACGCAAAACCTAATTAGAGGAAAATAATATTTACTTAAAATCAAAAAATTCAATTCTTACTTCAGTAATCTCATTTGTTTCACAACAACAATCAGCATCTCATTTTTATCACAGCTACTTCTACACATCCACAAAGTTTTAATCGTCTACTATGAGTGGTCGATCAACAATTCTAGAGTCATCCTCAATAGTTTGAGTAGGGCCTGAGGGTAGAGTAGTATAATTTAGGCTACCATTGTTCCAAGTTCGAGGATAGTGAAATTCTTTTAGGAATTCTAGCATTACTTTAAGGGCAAGTAGATGGATGAACGGTAAATCTGGTTTAAAAGAGTTGGTTCCAACAATAATTGTGTTAAAATTTGGTCGAAAATTAGTACAAATTAATGAAAATCTGGCCATAGATAGAAACTGCCGTTATTCTAGTTCAGCGCCCTACAACAAAGATTAATAAAAGATAGCAGATCTAGTGAAGATAGAGGTACCATTTTTGATTCTGGGATAAAATGTGGAGAATCAAAATAATTGTATGGTAAATAGACACAAATGCAAAGAGGAACACTAAATTGATTCAGGAAAGCAGTAAAGCAGCGTGTTCCTAAGCATTTAATTTTGAAATCAATTGGAGAAAGTTAGAGATTGGTAGATGTACAAAGGAATTAGAAAGGATATTCAAATTGTAATATATTAAATTGTATAAAAGTATATTACCAATGTCGTGTCGTTAGATTGAATTCCCAAACATTCGGTCTCGGCTGGAGATCTCGGGTGAAATTTATTCAAATAATTTTCCAATCAGATCTTGATTCATCAATGGCCAAGTGGTCAGTACAATGTCAGAGGTTATAAAGCACGCTTGCTCGAATCTGCTTATAGCCAGTTCAACGCTTTAATTTGATATGCTAGATCTATGTTTTATATTATGCTGGATTTATGTTTTATGTTATGCTGGATCTACGTTTTATGTTATGCTGGATCTATGTTTTATGTTATGCTAGATCTACGTTTTATGTTATGCTGGATCTATGTTTTATGTTATGCTGTTCTACGTTTTATGTTATGCTAGATCTATGTATTTTGTTATGCTAGATCTATGTTTTATGTTATGCTGGATCTACGTTTTATGTTATGCTGTTCTACGTTTTATGTTATGCTAGATCTATGTTTTATGTTATGCTGGATCTATGTTCTATGTTATGCTGGATCTATGTTTTATGTTATGCTGGATCTATGTTTTATGTTATGCTAGATCTACGTTTTATGTTATGCTAGATCTACGTTTTTTGTAATGCTGTTCTATGTTTTATGTTATGCTAGATCTATGTTTTATGTTATGCTAGATCTATGTTTTATGTTATGCTGTTCTACGTTTTATGTTATACTAGATCTATGTGTTTTGTTATGCTAGATCTATGTTTTATGTTATGCTAGATCTACGTTTTATGTTATGCTGGATCTATGTTTTATGTTATGCTGTTCTACGTTTTATGTTATGCTAGATCTATGTATTTTGTTATGCTAGATCTATGTTTTATGTTATGCTAGATCTACGTTTTATGTTATGCTGTTCTATGTTTTATGTTATGCTGTTCTACGTTTTATGTTATGCTAGATCTATGTTTTATGTTATGCTAGATCTACGTTTTATGTTATGCTAGATCTATGTTTTATGTTATGCTGGATCTATGTTTTATGTTATGCTGGAACTACGTTTTATGTTATGCTAGATCTACGTTTTATGTTATGCTAGATCTATGTTTTATGTTATGCTAGATCTACGTTTTATGTTATGCTAGATCTATGTTTTATGTTATGCTAGATCTGTGTTTTATGTTATGCTGGATCCATGTTTTATGTAATGCTGTTCTACGTTTTATGTAATGCTGGATTATGTTTTATGTTATGCTATATCCAAGTCTTTTGTTATGCTAGATCTATGTTTTATGTTATGCTGGATCTATGTTTTATGTTATGCTGGGACTACGTTTTATGTTATGCTAGATCTGTGTTTTATGTTATGCTGGATCCATGTTTTATGTTATGCTGGGACTACGTTTTATGTAATGCTGGATTATGTTTTATGTTATGCTATATCCAAGTCTTTTGTTATGCTGGATCTGCTAGATCCCAGTTTATATTCTGCTGATAATTTGTTATGCATTATTTGACATGTTGTTCTTTTATTGTTCTTTGATGTCCTTAATTGAGTATTTTGATTATATAAATACTTAAAGATGTTGCACTGAATAAAACACTCCCCGTCAAAGATTAGCCTACAGCTCAAGTCAACGATTGGCATTGGTGGCATTGACTTTTTATATTTTGAATGACAGGCGAAGTACGCAGGTGCGCAGAAGGAGATACATATTGAATACTTGAGCGTGGCGTCAGGTAGAACAGTATCCCAGATATGCTAGACTTTTTAAATTTTTGATATACTGAAAGATTTTTTACAAGTGGTATCGAATTAATCAACTTCAGGTTGAAAAATTCTACATAATAATGATAGAATCTAAACTGCAAACATTAATAAGTATGACAATAGGCTTAAACTGTGGAATGATGGCTCATTACATGATATGATAGATCACAACTAAGATGAAGTTATACAAAAATAGTTCATACATGCATGTAAACTTTTTCAATTTTGAGTCAGCCATAAATTTGATATGGCAATCAGCTCATGATCATGTCATTTTGATTATAATGGTCAAAAATTGAAGCTCAGCATAGCTGAAGTGTAACCTCGCTCAAGTTTGACCATTAAAGCTCTGAGGATTTGCCTTCAATTGACTCAACTTAAATTGATAGTAGCGAAATTTGAGACCTGTTATAGAAGTTTCAAGACAAAAGGACAACCAACTAAGATTGAGCTCAGTAGTGTATGGAGGTCTCCTAATAAAATTATTGATTGTCGTATACAATTGAAGGTTATAAGTGCAGCCTTTTGGCAACTATCACCTAATCTAATTCTAAATACTTTTTGCGATAAAATTATGTCGGTATATTTGGTTTGACACTTTTTTTGCCCTCACATACCACAAATTTACCTCTTCAAATTTGAAGTCCTAGTAGCGTGACACTATAATTTGACATTACAAGCAAACTGTTGTAGCATAGCAAATTGTCTATTTCCAAAAACAAATAAACCCCCAATATATCAACGATTGACTCTGCTAAATCAAATAAACAGTTTTAGCATATTAAATAAAACACTTTAGCTAAAAATAACTCAGCATAACAAGTGAACAACTTCAAGGTAGCAATCAAACAATTTCAGCATCACAATTAAAACTTATTGTGCACATTAATTAAATCTTTCAAGCGTATAGCATAGGGTCAGATAATACTACTGCTTAACTCTTCAGTTAGGCAATCCACCTAGACGTATCAGATAATTGTTGCATATAATGACGAATTACATCTGCTAGCCAAGAAGCACAAGAATAGAATTGTATTTGCAGTCTCTATTTATACGAGCGCAATTTTCATTCATTACCAAGATAACTGATGCGAAAAAATTGATACGTATGAATCAAATGAAACATCTGTAATTTCTAGTCTATATCTCAACTACAGAAGTATGATTTATGATACCTTGAAGGATGGCTGCTCTTGCCTACATTGAGTGTAATTGAAATTTAGTCTGACATTATTAGTATTTTTGCTCATACTTATCAATATTAAAATGAATTTTTTATTGTTCATTTTGCTAATTATAAAACTATATAAAATACATATTGGAAATTGTTGATGATATTTTTATTCAACTTAGTCCAACATAAATACCGATTACAACCCTTTAATTTTTTCTTTTCCACTAAAAAAACCAATTACTCTCGATTCATGTCGTAAGACTATTATGGTAAATACGACAAAGATGTTACCGGTTAGTTCAACAATATAAATATTTCTGCATTGCTAGGTAGCTAATATAATTGCAATGCATCATTCACAATGATGTTAGACGTCATATGTAAAACTGAGCAAACAAGTTGTGCTCGTATTTAACGCACCTAAACTCAGTACTGATTTGAATTGTATCGAATTCAGAATAGCATGATGGCATAGAACGATTACGAATGAGCAAACAAAACCACTATATTGGTAATCATTTATTAAATGCGTTTGTAACATTGATGTTGATATAGTGTACATGCAAGAACAGGGTCGAATTAAATTATGTATGGTGGGTATCGTTGAAATCTGAACCAAAATTTATTTTTTTATACAGATCAATAAGTTGAGCAAGCTTGTTGCATTTTGCTTGGTTAAAATTTTAGATTTTTATTACAACACCATGGTAGGGCTAACTTAATTGTGGAGAAAAAAAATTGCCCGTCTTGTAGCTCTGTAAGTGGTGTTAAAAGCCTAGAATCTATGAAGTCTTGGATTTTTAGTTGACAAGTGGGAAAAAAGTTTTGTTAAAAAACTGTAGGTTATATTTGCCAACTAGCTGGAGAATGTGTTCATATCACAACACCACTTATTTCTATAAGATGATTTCATTCAACGATTTTTAAGGTTACAGCGATGGCAAGCAGAAAACTCATGCCTCTGTAATATCTTTAATAAGTTCTTGAAGTAGAGTAAGTTCGGAATTCTACAAAAATGATGATTTACTGGTATTTGTATAGATTTGTGAATAACCGTTAAGCTCTTTTTCACTGTAAAGCTTGAGTTGGTTTTTTCATTGTCTAAAGTCGATTTGCCCTCAGATTGTTTCGTTGACCTTTCTTCTTCAATAAAGCACTTGATTGATTTTCAACATAAGATTTGTCCTTCGATTGATTTTAAAATTTTGCATTTAGTTGCAGGCAATGCTTGTGCTTAAATAAAAACAATTATAAGTTGTATTGATCGTTTTGTATAATTTTTTGTTATATTTCGAAGTTCGTGTTCATTATTTTAAGATCCGAGATTTTGCAAAAGTTTTTAATGTTGAGGACCTTCTATGTAAACACCAAAATGACGAGCTTGTTTATGCTGCTTTTTGAGTAGTTAACCAAATTAGCATGGAGTTGGAAAAATGATCAAATGGCTGCCCGAGATAAAATGATTATAAGTTGTATCTTAAGAAATATGTCATTAGGAGATCTTGTAGTGTCAGTAGTTCTCGGGTACGGATGTATTTCGTTTTATCAAGATGCACAACATTGTATATGCCACTAGTTCGGAAGACATAGGGAAAAATTTTGAAACGCTCATTAAAGAAATGTTTGTACTTGTTGGTGAGTTAACAAATATCATTCTTGCGATAATTACTAAAATTAATTGACTCCAAATTAAACCCATAAAGTGTAGTTGAAGGTTGTTATTTATTATATTAGGAGAGGGAAATAATAAGTTGTTGATCAAGTTTTTTAATTTACAGTTTATGTAGTTTTGTAATTAACCAAATCTAAAAGTATTTATATTGAATCTCAATATTTACCAGCGTAATTGTTATTAGTATATATATCAAATATCTTTAATGAGATCAAAAAGTTTACCTCTTTCTACTTTTGCCAGACTTTACACTTTAGCGGTTTCAACGAACCCCGCCAGTGTCTAGCTTTACGCTATTCAATTCTTTGAGTTTGTCCAACAACGACTTAGGGGGCCCTGAACATCGTTAGCTAATTTTTGTTCAGTGTACGTGGAATCGTTTGATACGCTAGAATGGTTTATTTGATACGCGTAACAAGGTTTATTTGTTATGCTGACCTGGTTTGTTTGTTATGCCGAGTTTGCTGTTTTGTTATGCTAAACTTGTCTTTTTGTTATGCTAAAGAGGTTTATTTGTTATGTTAAAGTGGTTTATTTGTTATGCTGAAGTGATTTATTTGTTATGCTACAGTGGTTTATTTGTTATGCTGAGTTTGCTATTTTGATATGCTAAAGTTGTTTTTCTGTTATGCTAAAATGCTTTTATTTGATATGCGGTCATAGAATTTTTATGTTATGCAATTTGGCTTATCGGATATAACAAATATAATGTATTTGTTTCAGATCTTTTAGATGCGTATTTCAGATATATTAATTTATGCCAAGATCTAATATATTTTTTGTTGTGCGTTTTTAAAAGACTTGTTATGTGTACTTCAAAAGAGCCGAATACATCCAACAAATAAGCCTGTTAAGCCTAATTAGAGATTTAAAATAAGTCAAGAAACAATTGGGTAGTCCACCAAATGTATCATTAATAACTTACTTCAAAGTAAACAAGTGTTTTAATATTGTCATATCTGCGTTTTAACCATTCGACTTGATTATTAATTAATTCACATACTCGATCAATATCACTCTTTTTAAAATGTTCAAGTTGTAGCTTTTTTCAATGTACATCCCTCATATGTAGCCATTGTTCGAACTCAAAATCAGTTTTTGTTAAATCTTCTTGACCAGTATTGCTTGCTATTATCTTATCATAATTTATTATATAATATATATTTCAATTTGTTTCCTGTTGAACCAATAGTATCTTCTTTTGTCATATATTATATACCAATGGATCTAATTTAGGATGATTACAATGTAATGCAAATATTGGTACTCCATAATGACTACTGAAATCATCTTGAGCTAGGGCACCAAGTCTGTTAATTTGATCTGCAACACTCATGGTTCTACCAAGTTTTTCGAAATAATCAACTATTATATCACTGAATAATTGTTCATCAACTAGTGGATTCTTTTGAGCCTTTGCAACCCCTTCTAATTCACCATCTTTATTAAAATAGCCTGGTGATTTAATAAATGATTGATGATTAACGGTCGCAACTGTTACAAAAGTATGTTTAGCACTTCTCCTTGTTCACCAAGTGAAAACAATTTATAAAAATTGTCAGGTCCGTATATGTTATAGCATAATGATATTAAAATTGTTCTTCCCTGAGTAGCTTTATTTTTCAGTAATTGACCTGATTCAGTTGATAAATCTAAAAATTTTGAAGCACTCCCTTAGACCCTCAAGTTATAAATTTGCAACCCCCACCAAATTGAAACCAATGGTAATCAAACTACCAAGGGTCGAATAGATCAAATATTTGAGAGTTGTTTTAGTTGAGGTCGTGTTGATTACCAATTAGATGTAAACCCCCAGTCAACAATCTATTTGTATTACCCATTCAAATTAGATGAATTGGTATTAAATATAAATTAGAGAAAGTGAGAACTGTTAAACCAGACAATCAATATTCTCTTATAAGTTAGAGAAAAGAAAGAAATAATGAAAGAATGAAAGACTATATAGTCAATAATGTCAACTTATTTTATAACAAACACTAATAAACGATTTTATCAATACATATTAATATGTTTGACGTGGATCCGAACTTGTATTACTTGTTGGTTTTATCAATCAAGAATGGTATTTATAATTGTTGATATTTTAGCACTCATCAGCATTTCATCAACATATTATTTCTTATTTGTTTTAAAAGTTAAAATCAATGTCAATGTCAATTAATAGAGAAAAGGAGTTTTGAATCACATGAGAGTATTTTCAGAAATAAGACAGAGATGAACTTATTAAAAGTTGATGGAGCAAAACAGTTAATTTTCGATCCAGTTTTTTTTCAGATTCGATTTTATCAATTAGTTATTAAGATGTTATAAATCAAAAGAATCCTAGATTCTTTTTGTACTTTGATGAATTACTAGGTGCTATTGATCTTGTTCTTTCTTCAACAAGACCAAATGAAGTTGATTCAACTGTTATCAAGAATTCCAATCTAAATGAAAATGGCCATCAAGTTGTATGGAGCAAAGATAATAGAATGTCTCAAACGATAGTTAATTGTAATATTATTGAAAATTAAAAAAGAGTAATATGTAGTTGAACACCATAACGAGTTCTTAACTACTTCTGGAGTGAAATACTAAATTTGTAGTAGCTATAGATAAACAAGTCGTTTACATTAATAAATTTCTTTTAAAGATTGATTCATAATCATCGAAATAGATTAAATCATTTAGAAAGAAATTTGAGTTTTTGTAAAACAATTTTGAAACAAGTTATTTAATTTTGAACAAAAGAGATTTTCAGAATAATTGAAAATTTCGTGTTGACTTGATTTGAGTAAATTAATGTGAAACTTTAAAATTTTGGAGGACAAATACGACGAAATTTGAATAGATTTTCAACCAAGAGAAATTATAGTCTACAAAGTATTTGTATATACTTTTAGTAAATGAAACTTCGTAAATGCATCTTCAAAATCACTGAAAACTACTTAAATAGTAACAATCTCTAGATTAGTAAATCGCACAAGACGAACAAAGTATTCTTTGTTCTCCATGTATAACTAGTACTAAACTTACTTCAATGAATGCAAATCATCACCGAAAACTCTGTATTGAAATTGTCTTATGTTTTAATGCTTCAACAAATGGTGCACTTTCTATATCACACTATGTTTGGGTTGTTGAAGTTTAGTTTGTACTATATCTTTAGTGATTACGATTCGGGAGCTGACGGCATTAAAGTATTTTTATCCTGTACAACTTGTGAAATCTGAATATTATCAGCAGAAAACCCTTGTACACCGATCAATTAAACTATTGATTAATCGGTCTAGTTGCTAAAATCTTCAACAATAATTACAGAAATTCTTTATTGTCTCTCAGTATGCATTAGTTTCACAATTTTCCCTCACCCTGTAATTAATGCTGATGTAACTAGTTATTAATCTATCCGATTTACCTTTTATATAATTTAAAATAGTTTTAATATGTTGAAAAGCTTAGTTGATACATGATTATTTCATTTCACAAAAATTGATAAGCTTTTGAAAATTCTTGAGATTTTGAATTTGGAATTGATTACGGAGAACAATCCAATGTCACCAAATTAAGTTACTCCAACAAGATTACAATTCCTGTCATTGAATGAAGCAATATTAATATTTAGGAAAAACTGTGGTTCAATCAGCCCAAGGATTACTGAATTCATTTTGATTAAAACCAAAAAATCGGCATTTATGACTAAAAATAATACCCCCAGATAGCCATCAAAATGTATTTTCAACATCATGGTTCAAAATCTGTATTTATTCTCACATATCATTAATCTTACTCTCTTTAGATGTAAAATAAAGGTGATTAGGCATATACAAAATGATGCGTTATACTAAAGTTTAAGTTCAATTATTATATACAGTACTCCCTTACTTCAATATTAAATTTAAGTTACATAGTAAAGAAAAAAAAATCCCTTTTTTTTTCATTTTTTTTTTTAAAAAAATTAATTTATATTTTAATAAGTTACATTTTTTATTGACAACCAAAATTATCAACAACCACAACAACAAATATTGTTTAGAAAGAAATCACTGATTAATATTGATTAAAGACAAAAACTTCATTATTTATTTATTAACTGATTCATATTATACATATTCACGTTTCTTCATTAATTTAATTTTTAAATTTTTTTAAATCTATATTATAGATAATAACAAATGGGAAATAGCCCGTCCAAAAATGAACCCCTACCGAGATCATCTATAAAATCATCATCAAATAATAATAATAATCTATCATCCAATGGTACTATCAGTGATTTAGAAGCTGAAGATAAACCACCAGCGCTATCCCATTTGGGTGATTATTCAAATTTAAAAAATAATAAAAAAATTGATAATATTGAAGAAAAAACTATCAATTTAAATTCAAAATCTTCAGCTATTGATATTAATAATAAAGATAATAAAGTTCACAAACCAGTAATTATTAGACAGGATTCAGATTCAGGTTCCTCAACTAATAATAGTAGTAATAGTAGGAGTAATAATACCAAAAAACCTTCATCTAAGGTAAAAGGTTCAAATTCAAGATCAAATACAAATGGGCAATACCTTAGTCCTACCAATTATGACTTAGAAATAGGTTTATCTATGGCTCAAATTTTAAAAGAACAACAAAATTCACCATCATCTTTAAGTTCACTGGATTTTTCAATTTCGGCCTCTCCTGTTTTTACAACTGTTGGTAACGATTCATCAAAAGATAGTGATCTGCTCTCTTCAACAAACTCAAGTTTCAAGAAACATTCAGAATATTTAGATATTGCCAACAACGGTAATAATAATAATAATAATGATCAACAACATCCAAATTTATCATTAATTAACAAATTGGATTCAATAGCTGAAACTCAATCAATAGAGTCTTCACCTGAACCAAAAAAGTTATCGCAAGAGAATTTGAAAAAGCATAATAATGTTAAAAAAATTTATACGTCTCCATTAAGTATTACTAAAGAAATTACAAAATTTAAATCTGAAAGTTCATCTTCAATAAGTTCAGTATCTCCACCTTTATTACCAACTACAAAAAATATAGATATAGATATTGATACAATAATTGAAAGATTATTATCAACCAAAAAGAGATCAAATTCAAGAAAATCAAAAGATATTTTACCAATTGATTTAAATGAAATTAAATATATTTTAGGTAAAAGTAGACAAATTTTTATGGATCAACCTTCATTGTTAAGGTTATCACCCCCTGTTAAAGTTGTAGGAGATATTCATGGTCAATTTTATGATTTATTAAGAATTTTCAATTGTTGTGGTTATCCACCTCATTCAAATTATTTATTTTTAGGGGATTATGTTGATAGAGGTGAAAAATCTTTAGAAACTATATTATTATTATTATGTTATAAAATAAAATATCCTGAAAATTTCTTTATGTTAAGAGGTAATCATGAATCAGCAAATATAACTAAAATATATGGATTTTATGATGAATGTAAAAGAAGATTAAAAAATACAAAAATTTGGAAAACTTTTATTGATGTTTTTAATTCTTTACCAACAGCTGCTATTATAAATGATAAAATCTTTTGTGTTCATGGAGGTTTATCACCTGAATTAACTGATTTTAAACAAATTGAAAATATTAAAAGACCAACTGATGTACCAGATAAAGGTTTGTTAGCAGATTTATTATGGTCAGATCCTGATTCACTGGTTAAAAATTTCTCACTTACTAATTGGCCAAAAAATGACAGAGGAGTTTCTTATTGTTTTGGTAAAAAACATGTTGATTATTTTTGTTCTAAATTTAAATTAGATTTAATTGTTAGAGGTCATATGGTTGTTGAAGATGGTTATGAATTTTTTAATAAAAGAAAATTAGTTACAGTTTTTAGTGCTCCAAATTATTGTGGTGAATTTAATAATTATGGTGCTATTATGAGTGTTGATAAGAAATTATTTTGCTCCTTTGAGTTAATTAAACCAACTTAATGATCTATGTGCTTCGCTTGTTTTATGTTTTTTTAATGAAGTTTATGTTATTCTAAATACGTTTTTGTATGTATGTTAAATAAATATATATAACTAGATAAAGTAAAACTATCCAAAAATTTACAGCTATGCACTAGGAATTAACTATTCAAGCTTCTCCATGTGCTCATTTTTTTGTTTGTTAATTTCAAAATATTAATTTTCTAACTGAGAATTAGAATTTAAGATAATTTTAAATTTTGCGTTTCATAATTGTATGCGTTTTTCGGAATTTGTTTCAAATTAAGACTCAACAATATAGCAACGAAATATATTCAATATTAAAAACCAACCAAGAAACACAGCTATCCACTATGTCTTCCAATAATGGCTATGAATTATCCGATAATTTTTATAACGACTTAACTACAAAATATAATGAAGCTTTAAATTCAGAACATATTTTATTCAATGGTGATTCAGTTATAAATGAAATAGTTGAGTTACCAATAGACAATAATAAACATTTTGCAAACGCTCAATTAACTTTACTTACATCCTTAATGCATAGACCTGAGAATAATAATAAAGGAAATAATGAAAATAATCCATTTGAAAAACCAGAACCTGAATTAACTATTTTAGATAATTTTGGATCAAATAAAGAATTAAAATTAGTATTCAATAAATTCCCAGTTAATGCTAAACATTTTTTATTAATAACTAAGAAATTTTCATCCCAAAATCTTCCTTTATTACCTACTGAATTATTAGCAACTTATAATATTTTAAACAAAATTAATAAATTAAAACCAGAAGGTGAAGAATGGTTTGCATTTTATAATTGTGGACCAGAAAGTGGAGCATCTCAAGCTCATAAACATATTCAGTTCATGACGTTACCACCAAAGAACAAATTTAAATCATATCCGGAAGTTTGTTTGGAGAATAAATTATTTAAAAAAGATAATAATAATAATTTAAATATTCTAGATGCAACTAAACCTTTACAAAATCAAGATTTACCATTTAGTCAATTTCTTATAAAATTACCAGAAAATAAAGAAGAACTAACAGAAGAAATTTTAACAAAATCTTTTACATCACTTTTACAAAGTACTTTAACAATTTTAAGAAACAATTCAATAAATCATATATCTTATAATTTTATAATGACTACTGAATTCATGTTAATGATTCCAAGATCTAAAAGTAAATATCAAGATAAATTAGGTATAAATTCTTGTGGAGTTTATGGACTTTTGTTATGTAAAAATCAAGAATTGTTTGATATGGTTAAAGAAGTTGGAGTGCTAAATATTTTAAAAGAAGTATGTGTACCAAATTCAAGTGATATTACATTTGATGAATATAGTTATTAGAGTCAAATTGATGAATATAAATTATTAGAAGTATTAATCTTATCTACCCATTATGAACCCTAAAGACAATTGCTATTTTGAATTTTCATGTATAGTCATCTTACCAAGATCATCGTTTATAAACTTTGCAAAATTTTATACATGCAATTCTTGTACGTGGCTCTATACTTCGTCTTATTCAATTTTATTCCCAATTGCTTAAAGAAGTATATTGTTGTTACTCTTTCAACTTACAAATCATTTAATATCTTCATGATAGCTAACAAAAAAAGCCGCACTCCATACTAAAAAGAGATTAACCAATTATATTAATTAAATTTTTAATTATTCTCACTTTATATTTTTTTTTTTCAATATCTGAATCTATTAAAACTGACTACCAACTAACCAACCTATTCCATTTTCAACTAATATATATATATAATCAATCATGCTGTCTATGACATCTGTCGTTAAGGCAGCCAACTTCATTCTTGCAAGACCAGCATTAGCAACCCTTGTCAAACCAATTGCGAAAGCGTTCACTGCATATGCAGGTTATAGAGAGATGGGTTTAAAGTATGTAAACTACAAATCAAACTTAAAACTATTACTAAGTTAAAGAAATAAATTTTACTAACCTTTAATTAATTTAGATTCAACGACTTACTTTTAGAAGAAACACCAATTATGCAAAAAGCAATAAAAAGATTACCACCATCAGTAAGTTATGCAAGAAATTTTAGAATTTTAAGTGCTAATCAATTATCACTTCAACATCAAATTTTAAGTTCTGAAAAAGCTCTTAAACCAGAAGAAGATGATCATTATTTAATACCTTATATTTTAGAAGCTGAAAAAGAAGCTTTTGAAAAAGCTGAATTAGATAATATTGAAGTTAAAAAAAATTAATTTATACTAAAAAAAGAAGAAAAAATTAATGAAAGTTGAAATTTATTGGGTTACATTACTGGAGTTAGTTATATAATTAAAAACAAATATACGTATTTAAAATTTCGGAAAATTTTGTCAGGTTTTTTGTAAATTCAATAATGAAGCATTACAATGATAAATAATGATCACTATGAGGTATCAAATTGCTGGAAATTGTTATACCCAATATTGATTTTTCGATCTCATACACTTGATGTTTCACCAATTCTAATTGTTTTATCAAAATAAACTACTTTTAAAAAATTAATAATCATATTAAATTAGTCTCTATAACAAAAATGTCTATAATAACTCTATAAATTCTATCCTATACTTAATTAAACAATAAATAATGAATTTTAACAATATCTTTTAAATAATATTACATACCCAATTTAAATTTTCTTAATTGTTCCAATACTAAAAATGTTACAATTGTATGAGGTCCTAATCTAATAAATGATGGTAACCAACCTCTAAATAAAAATCCAATACCTTCATGTTTTACTGCATTAATTAAAATTGAAATTGCATTTTGACCACTTCCTTTACTATTCATAATTCTTGTTTTAACAACATCTGCTGGTGAACATACAGTAGTTGCAACTAATCCAGCAATTAATGAAGCACTAAAATGAGTATTTTTTTTAGAAGGATCCATATGAAATTTATCAATTAATTGTGTTTTTGCAATATCATAAGTAACAACTTGTGAAGCAGTCATTAATATCCCCCTTACTAAATTTGGTGATAATCCTCTAAATAATGAAGAAATATTTTCATTTTTTATTATTTGATAAATTCCATCAAATGCATTTTTATAATTTCTTCTTTGATTTATTGGTAATGTTGAATCATTTTGCATTCTTATATTAACAACATCAGATGGATTACCAACTAATCCACCCAATGCACCAGCAATCATTGACATTGGTAATAAAACTCCAGTAGTTGGTTTTTGATTATGAGTTTTGTTTATATATAATTCTTTTAAATATTCATAAATTCCAAATCTTGTAGTTGAATAAGTAGCTTGTCTTAATAAAGATGCAGTTAATCCTGAATATATTTTCGTTATACCATCTTTTGTTATAATATGATATAACATACCAATTAATGATTGACCTGGTTTTGAAGCTGTTTGTAATCGTACTTTCGCAAGATCTAAAGGATGTGTCACTAAACAAGCAGCCATACTGGCAGCACCACCATACCAAAACCTTTATTACATTACTAAGTTAGTAATTTTGCTAATTATAAATTATAAATTATCATCTCGATTCTTTTGATCCAATTGAATATTTGAATAAACTTTTATCTTGACAAGGAACGTTTTTTCTTTTTTTTTTTTTTGAAAAATTCCGAAGCTTAAAATAAATTCAAACAATGATGGACATCAAAAATTTAACATACGGGTATTGAATCTTAGATTTCTTGTTACTCATATCATGAAGATCAGATAATTTAATAATTCTTAAACTGAATGAATGATATAGTTATGATAATCTATAAATAACAAATGGTTCGATGTTTACTTTAGTTTATTTATTATTATTTAATGTATAATTTGCAATAATAATTTTTAATTTTTCTTAATTTCTTTTTTTTCCTTCTCTTTAAAATATTGATTTCTTTTTTAGTTTTCGAGTTAAAGATAAAAGACAGAGATACGAGAGATCGGAGTTATCTCTATATCTATAAGACAATACAAGACACAAAATAAATAACTTTAGAGAAGTCTTATTGGTAATTTATTTAATTATTGTCGAATAACTTTGATATTTTCTTTATACGATTTGTATTATTGTTGTACGTGATCACGTATTAAAGTAGACTAATTTAAAGAAAATTTGCAACCATTTACTTCCTTTTGCTTTAGAAAAAAAAAAGACTTAGTCTTTGAAAAATAATAATCAAACGAACAATGGTCTTGACTGTTCAACCAAAAATCTGATTGGGTCACAGCTTACAATATATTGTAAATCGTTATTCCATTGAAAAAAATTTTCAAATCAACCGTTTTTTGCATCAACTTAGTAAGAAATCAATTAAATTCAAACATTTTACGTCTGAGTGACTATAGTGAAAGCACGTAAATCTTTTGAATCCCTCCTCTCAACTCTTGAATTTTGCTAAGATTAATCAATCAACTTGATTGTAAAGCTTTAACATGCTATAAGCTAGTGCTCTTAATTTTAGACTTCAATTTAAACCTGTCAACAATAAATGTAAAGTAAGACATTATCATAAATCAAATTGAAGAAAAAAAAAATTAAAAAAAATATAGTTCACTGATCAGTGATGGAGATATTAGGGAGATATATGTTGTAATGAAATAATTTTACTGAATAATTAGAATGTTTCGCCCTATATGTATTGGATTTTGTAATTTTAGTTGTAACCTATTTTTATAATAGGCATCTTAGGTAAATGAATAGTATTATATATCTAATATTATGTTCAATTTCATACAATAATAGATAATGCCTGAAAAAAAGTAAAATGTTCGGGCGCAATTCGAATCCCCAATTTTTTTAGGGGGGATATTTACAGACTTTTTAACCGTATTGAGAACTTTTAGTACCATCAAGTACCAATAGGCTACAAGTATAAGTCACTTCAGCACATTTATTTAATCAAATTGTGCAATTGGTGAAGTTATCATACATGTTATTTAAATTTTGCAACAATATATTGTTGACAGTTGTAAACTCCCCCCAATTGAGGATTTTTTGTGGTACTTTAATGTGGTTTTGTCTCTTTGATTCAATTAGTTGCTAAACAGTGTAATTCAATTAAATTTGAGTATTCTAATTAATCATATTTACTATTGTCCAATTCATGGCAAATTTCAATACTATATTTGCAGCTTTTTTGCGTGCACTGTGTTCAAAATTTTTAGCTATGTGGTAGCATATTTTGAAACAAATTCATATCTTCATGTTTTAAAATTTTCAGCTGTCAAGTTCCAAAACATGTGTGTCTTGTGTAGATTGGCCTGCTTTTCAATTTCATTGACCACTTTTTTCTTTTAGTGGCTAGTTTTATGTCACATTTGTAGCAATTGTCCTGTCTTTATCTCTTATCTTTAGTCTTATTAATTGAATTAAAATTAGTCTAATAATATAAAACGACCTAAATCAAAATTAAATTAGAATCGACAATCCACCTCTACCAAGCAACCTGTCCACTCACAGTCATGTATCTCAAATATCAAAGTCAAAAAGGGTTCTCAGTCAATTATCCAAAAACACTAAATATCTCACTTGTTTCACCCAATGTCTAATCTATATCATAGTCAAGTTAGTCAGTTAAGTTTGTCTCCAAAGGTTGTGTCTCAAGTTTAATAAAATTCTTTATTTTGTCCATTGGGTAAGAAAATCGTCTCAGGTAGTCAACTCAGGTAATTCCCATTTTTCTGTAGGTGAAATGTCTCACAAATATTTCTCGATTGATAATGAAACTAGAATTCTGAAGTTAGTAATAAATAAATTAATAAATAGTTCTACATTTGTATGGATGAAAGTAGTATGGATAAAAGTAGTATGGATAAAAGTTGTATGGATAAAAGTAGAAGTTGGTGATCATTTAAAGAAGAAAAAGAAGTATAAAATATTTTAAAAAGAAAAAATATACTTGCTAAATCTAAATGGCGAATCTTTGTTATGCTAAATCTTTAGCTGCAAAATCTCTGTATCTATTTTAACTGCAAAATAATAATGTATGAGAAAGTAGTGTATTTTGGGTACAAAACATTAGTATACAAACTATAAACTACCTGAACTTGAATTAGGCTCAATTTGACCAGCGAATGCTTTAAATAATAATCGTCTGCCCTTAGTTGTCTTACCTTTTAAGATTATTCTTTATATTCTATCTTGTTCATATTATGAATTTGATTTCACAATATTCGAGTATGTTTTCGAAAATAAAACCATAAATTGCATCCGTACCGCAACTAGTCTATTTAAAATTATGAAAAAGTTTGAGACAAAACTTACGTCGACAACTATTTTATTGTTTTATCAGGCTATAAAATACGAAGGCTTTATGGGTATAGAGGAAATTGATTCGTAAAAAAAAATATTAGTTTTGTGTGATTATAATATATTAATTTGATGAGCTGACATAAAAATATCAGGAACACGAATGGAGTAGTTTGCTATAGTAAAAAGACTAAAAATGAACCAGAGTAAAAAACTTGGTTTTGAAATTAAAATGTTTATTAAATTATTAAATAATATTAGAACTTGAATCTATCACATACCATAAATTATTTCACCTATGTACAAAATTAAAAAAGCACTATTATAACCTTATTTTTTCTTTTTAGGTATCAATAAACTAAATTTTTCATATACTTTTGTAGTAAACCTACTATACCTTAACAAATAATAAAGTGCCATACAAATGAAAATATTAAAAAATATATAAACAAAAAAGAACCCAACATTTCTCCATCTTAATGAAAATTTAGCTCCAACAGTTAATAAATATTCATTAGCATTACTATATTGACAATAACCACAATTTGAAGTTGAATCAGGATTAGTTATATATCCACCAACTCTTTTAATATAATCTGAAGCAAATTGACCACAAGTTTCACCATTTGGTGGATTAAAAAATGATAATTCTTTTTCATCACATCTTATTGATCTACCTTCTAAAAATGAAGAATTTAAATTTTGAATAAAATAAGTATATGGTGATAATTTATACATAAATGTCCAGAAACCAGGCATTAAATTAACTGGTTGAACTATACCTGAAAAAGCAACAACAAAAGTATACAAAAATGATACTAAAACTGCTGCACTTGGTAAATCTGGTGCTATATATAAAACCATTAAACCAAAACTAACAGCAAATCCTTGTAAAAATATACCTTGAGTAAAATAAAACATACCAGAATGAGAAGCTCTAATATCAACTTGAGTTGGGAAATATAATGAAACAAACATAAAAGTTGCACCAATTACTAAATAAGGCATTTCATTTAATATTTGAGCAAGAATCATTAATGACCAATGATAAGTATTTGATAATTTTTCTCTAACTTCATATAAATCTCTACCATTTATTGCTTTTTCTTGAATTTGATTTATAACAGGAGCTGAAACAACAACTGCCATAAATGCACAAAATGATCCATTTCTTGCACCTGTTATAGTATGTTTTAATCCAAAAAATGTAAAACCAATAAATAATCCACTAATAGTCATTAAAAATAATTTTGCCATTATATATTCTGGATCTCTGAAAAAAGTTAATGCATTTCTTTCACAAACATAACGAAATTGATACCAATAAGGAGTAGCATATTTATTACTTAAATCTTTTTCTTCCTTTTCAGATAAATCAGATGGTTTATTTTTTAATTCTTCAATTAATTGATCTCTTTTATTATCAGTTTCAATTTTTTCAGGAGAATTTGACCAAATTTCAAACCAATTTGCAACTTCACCAGCAGTTGCACCAGCTCCAATAGCTTCCAAAATATATTCAGCTGGATTTTCATCATCTTCACAATGTCTTGCACCATTTTTTTCAAAATAGCTTAATATAGTTTTAGATCTTTCACCAATATCACCAAAATAAACAGTTTGTCCACCTTTTCTTAAAAGTAATAATCTATCAAATTGTTCAAATAAAGTAGCTGATGGTTGATGAATAGTACATAATATGGACTGACCAACATTTGCTAAATCTCTTAATAATTTAACAATAGCCCAAGAACTAGAAGAATCAAGACCGGAAGTTGGTTCATCCAAAAATAATAGCAAGGAAGGTTTAGCAACTAATTCAACTCCAATTGATAATTTTTTACGTTGTTCAACATTCAATCCATTACCTGATCTACCAACAATTGAATCAGCATACATTTTCATATCTAATATGTCAATAATTTTTTCAACATAATCTAACTTTTCTTGATCACTTACATCTTTTGATCTTCTTAATCTTGCTGCAAATTGTAATGATTCTCTAACTGTTACTTCAGAAACATGAATATCTTGTTGTTGAACATAACCTGTTCTACGACTAAAAGATAAATCTAATGGTTTACCATTTACTAACATATCCCCTGTAATTGTACCAAAATCAATTCTTTGAGCCAAAGTATTTAATAATGTAGTTTTACCAGCACCTGATTCTCCCATTAATGCAGTTAAAGTACCTGGAATACAATATCCACTAACACTATCTAATAATTTTCTTTCTTTTCCATCATATGGTATAACATAATCTACATCTCTCCAAACAAAGACATCTTTAACTCTTAATTCATCATCATCAGTTTGTAATTTAGGTTCACGATCATCTAATTGATCGATTGCAGGTCCTGCTTCCATATCTTGATTGTCTCTTACTTCTTCAGTCAAAGCAATTTTATGTGGGACTTTACCTCTTAAAAATAATAATTTATCACCACCTCCAGACATTGGTTTAATATATTCAACTCCTAAACATGCAATTGCTAAAAAAAATGCTAAAAATCCAATCAAGATACCTAAATTTCTCCAAACATGATCAAATTTATATGTAAATGAAAGTACTAAATATTCATCACCTAAAACCCAATCTTGACCAGGTCTTGAACCAGTAAATGCACAAACTTGTTCACCATTTGATAAATTTTGATAACCAGGACCAGATGGAGTTAAATATTGACCATCACATTCCATATGTCTACCATGAAATTCAGATGCAATAATAGCTTCGAAAGCATATAAAACAGGATTAATATATGAAATCCATTTAAACCAAGGATGCATTGATGGACGTTGAATTAAAAATGAAGAATAAGTTAATGAAGCCAACATTAAAACACCTCCAATTGCATTAGCACCAGCAATAGTTTTGTTTATAGCAGCAACAGCTTGAAACATACATCCCATAGTTAAATGTAACAATATAACAAATAAATAACATATAAAAAATTTACCAGCTTCTCTTGCAAGATTAGATAAGAAATATATAATTATAACGAAACAAGTATTAATTAAAATACTAATTGGAATAGATAAAACAAATTCTGATAAACAATCAGCTGATGGATGATACATTGTATAATTTTTTTGTTTTTGAAGAATTGGACGACTTGCAAATGATGCAGAAATTTGAGCTAAACCCATCAATGACATGAATAAAACAGCGAAAAAAATAACACCACCTCTTGAAAATGCTCCAGATACTGTTTCCGGAGTATTATAATATAAAGATCCAGCAATTAATGATTGAGAAACAGCCGCAGCCATAAGTGTAACAGTATAAGCTTTATCATTCCAAATTTTTTGATAACTTCTAATAGTACATAATTTTAATTGTTGTAAATATGAAATAGTAAATGGTGAATTCTTTCTAGTATATTTCATTTTTTCTTGTTCAACTGAGTTATAGTATAATTTTCTTTTTTCATCTTCATTTATTGAATCATTATAATCATCAATTTCTTCAAGTAATAATTGATATTCTTTTGAATTTTGCCATCTTTGTTCAAATTCTTCTGCAGTTCTTGGTACTTTATTTTCCCAACCTGGTTTAGGTGTTCTACCAATTGGATCAGTTAAAGCAGTTAAAAATTCAGCAGTTGTTTGTCTTGGAGGACACTGCCATCCCATATCTTCAAAATATTTTTTAGCTTGATGAATTGGTCCAAAATAAATTTGTCTACCTAAATATAAAACCGTAACTTTATCAAAACATTCATATACATTTTCACCAGCTTGATAAATTGAAATAAATGCTGTAGTTTTTAAAATCTTAGTTGAAGTACCTAAAAAAGATTAAAGTTAGTATAATTATAACCTAAAATAGTTAAAAGTTACACAGATTGTATGACTTGAACATTAAATTCTTTTACATACGAATAGCTCTTGCAAATTCTAATGCAGAAGCAGCATCTAAACCCCTTGTACTATTATCCCAACCATAAATAGATCCATTACAAGCTAATGCTTCAGCAATTGAAACTCTTTTTCTTTCACCACCAGAAACACCTCTAACAAAATCATTACCAACTTTTGTATGGTAAGTATGTCTTAAACCTAAAACAGTTGCTAAAATTTCCTTTTTAGCATTAACAAATTCATCTCTTGAAACTCCATTAATTCTAACATCAGGAGTTTTACAAGCAACTGCAAATGTAATAGTTTCATCAACTGTTAAATGAGGAAAATGAACATCTAATTCAGGATTATAAACTAAATCATTTTTAAATTTGTTTATCATTTCCTTTTGTGGTAATCCATCATATCTTATATCACCTTCTATACCTTTATATAAATCAAAATCAGTACCAGTTAAAGATTTTAAAAAAGTTGTACAACCAGCACCTGGTCTACCCAATACTAAAACCATTTCACCTGGTTTTGCAATACCATTTAAATTATTTAAAATTCTTTTATCTTGAGATCTAGCTGAAGCAATAATATTTTGTATAATACCAATAGGACCTTTTAATAAATCTAAAGCTGTTGGAACAATTGCAAATGATTCATCAGTACCATAAACACAAAGATCTTTAAAAGTAACACCACTACTTCTTAGTTTTATACCTTGTTTTTTAGCAAAATAAACAAAATTTGATAAAATTCTCATAAGATTAAATTCATCTAATTTTAATTGAAAATCCCCTTCTTTATTAGTTATCAGACGTGAAATTTCTTTGGATATTGAATCTAATCTACTAATTCCATCTTTTTGAGAAAATTGAGTTATTGTCCTGATCAATTCCAATCTATTTTTTTCATCATCTTCTTCATCAAAATGATGATTATAATCTAAATCATCGGAATCACTTAATTTTTTATCATCATTATCGCCATCATTTAAATTAATTGATTTTGTTTTAACTGTTGTTGTATAATTTGTAATATCACCAATAAATTCTTCAATTGATTTTGATGAAGTAAATGATGCTGCTGTTGAAGATGATGAGTTTGAATTTATTAAATTATCTGCATTAGGATTGTTATTACTGTTATTATTATTATTGGAGTAATGATTATTATTTTTATTGAGACCAACTGAATCTTCTTTTGTGACTACCATTTAAACAAAAAAATATCAAGTTATATATTAAAATATATCAATTGTATCGAATAGATAAAAAATTGTATTAATATTTGGACAATTTATGGATTAATTAACAAACTTTGATAATTGAGTAAATGATATATAATATATATATATATATATATATATATTAATTTGAAAGGACTTAATCAAAAATAATTTAACAAGAAAAGGAAGAAGAAAACATGTATTGAAAACTATTTAAATGCATTTTAGTTTATTAAAATTATATTATTATTATTATTAATAATTAAACGGCTATTAGAATGTATTATTTCTTACTATATGCATAGAATAATAAAATTACTAATTAAATTATTAATTTGAACTCTAGTTGAATTAAATAATAAACACAAATATGATTCAAAATATAATGATGATTTGAAACCATCTTTTTTTTTTGTTGTTTTTTGTTTTTGCTCAATTTTTTAATTTTTTAATAAATCCGCAATCTATATAAAATTTATTTTGTTTGGTTTAAATTCATCTCCGTTTTTTTTTTTTAAATTTGTTTTTAAATACGAGGGTAGATCCCCTGCTACAGTAATACTATGAGTTTTTATCATATTGACTCAAGTCCACTTTTACACGTGACTTAGTCCGTAAATTAGTTTATTTATTAATTTAGGAACAATTTTTTTCCTAAGGCAATATAAAGTTTTAGTATTAATTTATTGATTAATTTAAGTTTAGACTCAATCTAATTTTCTTTGATTCAAGTCAACTTTACCCATGTATTGAATAAAATCGATGATTTTAGTCTGTATTTGATACAACTATGAAGGCTATCAAAAAAGAAAGATTTACTGCAAAATTTAACTACCTTTCTCACATTTCCGTCTCTGGATTTAAAAAAGTCGAATAAACTCTACTACATAAATAATCTCCGTCTCACTCTAATAAATTTGAAGCGTAATATCCGTATTGTTTTCGAGGACAATATGGCTGATTTACTAAATATAAATTTAATATGATAATTAATCTAGACCTTTTGAGTTCTCTAATTAACAATATTGTGTTTAATAATTAATTAGTAAAGAACGATCGTATTCATTTAAAAATTTTCAAACTCGAACTTGGTTTTGGACCCTTGAGTGATGGTTCTTACAATATATATATTTGAAAGTATTATACGATACAATTTAGATATATATTAAAGATCTTTTAATAATAAAAATTGCAAAAAGAATCAAAGTAATCTCCGTATATATACGGAATTAATAAATCCGAAATATTTTGAAACAACAGAATAACTCAAAAAAAAAGCTTCTAAGTTTGTATTTTCAATCTATTACTCTGATTTACAATTATTAAGTCTATTTATAAATTGTCAATCAATTGAATGTCGATAAATAGCAAAGTTAAGAAAATTTGGAATTACTATATTCTTTAAAGACAAGTATATATCTAGATTTTTCCTATGAATTTGTGTTCTTAATATCACTAAAATATTAATTTGGTTTGTAATTTTTTTTAAGCTACAGAATTGATGCACGATGCGCAGACTAAGTAAGTGCCCTCGAATCTGTTTGTAGAAAGTAAATGTAAGGAAGCTATCTAGCCGAAAGCACCCATGAAAGAAAGTAGACATCGATGTATATTTTTGTGTAGCAAAATTTTTTAAACTTTTTAGACTATTTTTGTTGTGAAAATATGTCAAATTTGAAACAAACTTTAATACACTACGTCATATATTATTACTTTTTAAAAATCGTAATAACATAATATAGTAGTTTTATGAATGGTTACATTTGACTTCCAACTTGATTTAAATTTAATTTATCGACTCATTCAAAGATAAATTTAGATTTAGATTAAATTTATGATTACTTTTGTGTTTCGGCTGAAGAATATAGCATGGCTCATGAATGAAAAGTTTAATCAAATTTTACACAAATAAGGAACATTTTTCACTTTACTAATTTGTATCAATATGATTTCTAATATTGTTTTATTTTTTGATTATTGATTATTGACAGGTTTAAATAATGCCTCGAGCTTGTTTACTAATAGTGAATGTGGGATTAATCTATAGGGAAATAGCTTGAAACAATAAAAAAAGAGATCGATGTAAGTTTTGACTCAAAGTTTTTATATTTTTAAATAGATTAGTTGCATTTATAGTCTAATTTCGAACACCAAAACAAACTCAAGTATCGTGAATCCGAGTTCATGAACTCATGAATTTCAAGACAATAAAGAACAGTGAGTTTTATGTAAAGCATTCGCTGGTAAAATTAAGCCTATTCCAAGTTCAAGTAGTTTGAAGTTTCTGTTAATATTTTAAGCTCAAATTGCAGGACTCTCTCATACATTAATATTTTGCAGTTAAATATTAATAGAGATTTTGCAGCTAAAGGTTTAGCATAACATAGATCTTGCCATTTAAATTTATCAATTAATTTTTCTTTTTGAAACTGATTCAAACTACTTTTTCTTCTTTAATTGATCACCAACTTCTACTTTTATTCATACTATTTTTCAATACTACTTTTATCCATACAAATGTAGAATTATTTATTAATTTAATTTACTCACTTCAAAATTTGGTATCATTATCAATTGGGAGATTTTTGTGAGACATTTCACCTACAGAACTATGGGAATTACCTGAATTGACTACCTGAGACGTTTTTCTTACTCAATGGACAGATGAACAATTTTATTAAATTTGAGACACAACCTTTGGAGACAAACTTAATTGACTGACTTGACTATGATATAGATTAGACATTGTGGTGAAGCAAGTGAGATATTTGATGTTCTTGGAAAATTGACTGACAACCCTTATTGACTTTGATATTTGAGATACATGACTGTGAGTGGACAGGTTGCTTGGTAGAGGTGGATGGTCGATTCTAATTTAATTTTGATTTAGGTCGTTTTATATTATTAGACTAATTTTAATTCAATTAATAAGACTAAAGATAAGAGATAAAGACAGGACAATTGCTACAAATGTGACATAAAACTAGCCACTAAAAGAAAAAAGTGGTCAATGAAATTGAAAAGCAGGCCAATCTACACAAGACACACATGTTTTGGAACTTGACAGCTGAAAATTTTAAAACATGAAGATATGAATTTGTTTCAAAATATGCTACCACATAGCTAAAAATTTTGAACACAGTGCACGCAAAAAAGTTGCAGGTATATAATTGAAATTTCCTACATATTGTATAATGATTGATATGATCAATTAAAGTACTCAAACAATTTGAGTCACATTATTTAGCAATTACTTGAACTAAAGATACAAAATTACATTAATGTACCCCAAAAAATCCTCAATTGGGGGGAGTTTACAGCTGTCAACAATATATTGTTGCAAAAAATAAAAACATTTATAAGCACAACTTCAACAATTGCACAATTTGATTAAATAAATGTGCTGAAGTGATGCATACATGTGGTCTATTGGTACTTGATGGTACTAAAAGTTCTCAATACGGTTAAAAAGTCTGTAAATCTACCCCCCTAAAAAGTTGAGGATTTTCCAATTTGCGCCCGGACATTTTACTTCTTTCTCAGGCATTTGCATTATTTTTTATTGCATTTACAAATCTACAGATATGAACAAAATTTCTAAAAGTATGTTACTATTTATTTACCTAAGATACCTACTACAAGGATACGATGAAGAACCGAATGGATTGTAAAAACTCGAAATATATAGGCGAGATATCCTAACTTATCATTACAATTTAAGGACAATCCCTAAATTATTAAGTTAATAATTGTCACTTATTTGTATCCTTCCTAAGTCTAAAACCATCGATGAGGAGAATACGCTGAACATATTGAATTATAACTCTCTTGTTCTCTAATTTTTATTTAATTGTTAGTAAATATTTTCAATATGAATATCTCATAAAGTTTCCAATTTTATCTTGAGTTTTACCCGAAAAACTCTATTTGCAATGAGTGCGAATGTCATAAATTTTGTAGTTTTGTACTTTGATATTTATCAGTTTCTTGAGGTTCAATTTGATTCATGTTTAAAAGATCTCTTACTTGGTTTATTCTAAAAACGTTAATTGATGAACCTATTAATCCGTAATTCGATACTGTACAATAGTTAATGCATCAATCTTTCTCCTCGTAAAATTGACGTAGCTTGCTGAACTATTTTCGATTCCAACATCTTGAATTAATCCCCAGTTGACAGATGTATCAGTAGCATCAAATCTCCCAGACTTTATCCATAAAACCTATTATTTTTAATAGTTCATAAATTTATTTACACTAACTTTATTCAGCTTAACATTCAAACCTTTTTCATTAACTTCTTTCCAAAATTTCAATTGATGATTTTTTTTAAATTTTAAATACTCTATTACTTCTGAATTAAATTCTTCTTCATTTATATTCTCCTCTATTGTTAATTCATTTGAAGAATTTAAATTTTCAACGTCTAATATTATATCACTCATGTTTATTGCTTGTTTATGAATTTTTGGAAGTTCGGTATTAGTTGTTGTCGATAAGTTTGTATTTGATGAAATGGAAGTTGATGTTGGAGTTGTTAATTGTGTATCATTTGATGACTGTGTTATTGAATTTTTGATCAAATCTTTTAAGTCTGAGCAATTTTCTTCTCGAAGCTTGTTCAAATTCTCATTCTGGATATTTGTAGGTATTTGTTCAATGAAATCTTCAATACTAATGGTCAACATTATTGATGTTCACGAATTTATAAATGACTTGGTTCTTACTAAATTTAAATAGGTTACATACATTTTTCAAATCAGCAATGCTACCACTTCAAATCTAGAAATTGTATGGAGATTACGTTTAAGTAAAGACTCATTTTCCATCTATTCTATGACTCGACTCAGACTGAGTCCAAGATTAATCAAATAAAATCTCAATGAAAATTTGCTTATTTTTGAACATTATATTGATTAAAAAATCTCGTAAGTTATTACAACCTCTACATCATCATTGATTACTTCGGTAAAATTCTATCGCGATTTTTGTTCCAGATCAAACGAGCGCTACCTAAAATATAAACAAAAACAAAATCCAAAAATTCCTTACTCAAAACAAAACAACACACTGTAACTAGTAATAAGTTCAAACAACCAACCCATCATCAACAAAGCCCCACCAACGTCTACCAAAATAAAAATTGTATGGATAGACTATTAGCTGGTAAACTATCCAGAAAACTTGGATTATCAGTACGAGATGAATTACCAAGAGATGAAAATGGAATGCAAAGTATTGATGAATATTTAGAAGATGATACACAAGATAATATTAGATTTCAACAAGTTGAAGAAGATTTACTACGACAAAAAAATTTAGAAAACCTAATAGAACCACCACGAATCAATAACGATCAATTACCAATACGGTCAAGAAGACAACAACAATCACCACCAGTAGAACCAACTGTTTATCAAGATGAGATAGATTACAATGATTTCGATTATGATAACAATTCCGATAATAATGATCCAAACCACACGAAAAACAATGATGATGATGCAGAGAATGATAGTAATAAAGAAAATGATCAATCACCTTTTAATTATGTAGCAAGAAGGATTAATTTTGATAATAATGATGATAATAATATAACTGAAAATGAAACAAATAGTCAAATATTTCAAATAAATAAATCACCAGCATTAAATAAACAATCACCTTTAAGATCTCCATTACCCGAACAACAACAACAGCAACAACAACAACAATTGATACAAGATGAAATGGACTTTGATTATAATCAATTCGATAATGACGATTATGATAATGATCAACAATATTCAGATCAACACATCGATAATGATATACGGTCTCATGATAACATCAATCAACGAAATCCTTCAATATCAAGAGAATCTTCACCTAGTTTACAATTTACAAGAATATCGAACCCCAGAAAATCAACACGAGGAACAATAAATAATGATTCAGATTCAATGGAAAAAACACAACCATCAATATCAACAACAACACAAGAAAATCAAGATGATTCACTAGATGAAACTACTTATGGAAATCAAACAACAACATCAGGTGATTACTTCCCCTCATCATCGATTGAAACAACCAATAACACCACCAACCAAACTAAAAGAAAAAAACCAACATCATCACAAGAAATAACAACAAGAATAAATTCATTACCATCACCACCCACAGAAGGATTAAGAAGATCAAAAAGAACCAAGATCCCACCATTAGCATATTGGAGAAATGAAAGAGTAATATATACAAAAGCAAGTCAATTAAGTAGTGATTTAGATGATCCTGATACTACATTGGCAAGAGATATTCATAATATTCCATTAAGACTGATAAAGGAAGTTGTTCATGTACCTGAACCACAAGGATATAATTATTCCAATAGAAGAACCACAAAAAGAAAACAATCACAACATAAATCAATAATAACTCCAATATCTCCAACAAGTTCAGATGATCAAGATGAACCAATAATAGAAAAACCAAATGTTCCAGGTGCATCATGGTTAAAAAATCAAGTATTACAATTAAATATTCCAGAACATGGAAAATTTGTTGAAAAAGCAATAGCATATAGTTCAGATTATGGCACTTTTAGATCACCAGCAATATACAATGAAGAAGATGGTACAACATCAGAAGATCCAAATCTTAAAATAGCTACTTTATTTAATGATATTATTGGAAATTGTGCAGTTGGAATGTTAGAATTGAAAGGTTTAAAACCACCAGTTAAAATTACTTCAAGTACTTATTTTTTATTAGTTGTAAAGGGAACTGTTGAAGTTTTATTTAATGATGAAAGTTTTATTGTTACAAAAGGTTGTAATTTTTGTATACCTTCTGGTAGTGAATATGGATTAAAAAATATTGGTCAATTTCCTGCACTTTTACATTTTGTTCAAGTTAGAGATGAAGAAATAGTAGAGGAAGTAATAGAAGAAAGATAAAATATTTGATAAATGTGCTTTTAAAAATAATTTTGTATTATTAATTTATAACTTTTAAATGTATTATTAACACTAATTTTTCTTTTCAACTCTAATTATTCTTCATCAATTGGTATTTCATCAACAACTCCAGTTTCTTTATTGTAATGACCAACTAAAGGAACTTTGAATTCAGAACTCGCAATACCAAATTGTTTTAAAATTAAAGCTTGTCTAACATCCAAAATATCACCCTCATTACAAACTAAATAAGGTTCTTCTAAAATAATTTTCCCACTTTTAATCTTTGTTGGAATTTTATATTTATTTCTTAAAGTTTCTTCTAAGGAATGTGACATTGGTATATCTTCTTCAATTGATATTTGTCCACCTCTTGAATATACTATTCCAGCAGGAATTTCAAAAGTTATTGGAGATTTTGATTTAACTCTTGTATAATCTTGTTTTGTATAATCTTTAAAATAATTTTTCACAGTTTCTTCATCTTCATTTGTAAATAATATACCAGGTATAATTTCATTATTTGATTTTTTAGATAATAATTTAGTTAATTTTGATAAATTTGATAAATATTCCTCTTCAATTGTTTCACCAAATGATTTTTGTATAACTTTTCTTTTCCCCAATATTAATTTTGAATCTGACCAATCCGATCTTATATCTTGTAAAACAGGAGTTCTTATATCTTTCATTTGTAATATCCAAACATTTGAATAATTATCTAATGCTAATCTTATTTCATCAAATAATTTTGTTTTAGCTTCTTTACCCTTTTTATCAGTTTGTGATAATGTGACTAATTTAGAACGTTTTGATTTAGGCATATTTGTGTGGTATAAATAGTATCAATTTATAATATATTATTCTTCAAATGTTTCAAATCAAAGGTTTGGTCTCAAATGATCATCTCGTTAATAATAGTATTTATTTTTCTAACAAATTCTTAAAGTACTATACCTGCATATAGATGATAGATATGAATAATTTAATATGGAAATCAATAATCAATATGATCCAATGTCTTTTTAATAAAGTTTGATTTTTGACAAATGGCAATAACAAATAAGCTGTTGTAATAAGTGGAAATTAGAATTTTAATGATTCATTTTTTGTTGTCATTAAATTTATTGAGTAATACCTAGTTTTCCAATTTAAATTATACCTATATAAAGATCC
The DNA here is from genome assembly GCF_024610255.1 of Lodderomyces jiufengensis. Classification (NCBI taxonomy): domain Eukaryota; kingdom Fungi; phylum Ascomycota; class Pichiomycetes; order Serinales; family Debaryomycetaceae; genus Lodderomyces; species Lodderomyces jiufengensis. The sequence continues at coordinate 773,585 of NW_026261555.1, forward strand.
TTATCAAAATGATATTATTATACGAAAGATTATTATAAGATCTTAATCTATCCAAAGTTATAAAGACAATTTAAACGATATTAAATATATAAAGATGAGGCGTAGTTTATTAATAATTAATTGGGTTTAATCTTTTCTCATAATCTTTTAAACTTTACTTTATTTATTTATCAATTATGGTTAAGTATACAAAAACACATTGATAAATTATGAGTGACCAAATTAATGTTTATTTTTTTTGCCCTCCCCCCACCTCGACCTAAATTTATACGAAAGAGAGAGATAAAACTACATTAATGATAATTACATAATTTATATAAAAGCAAATCAAATGAGCTGTTCATTCTAAATAAGTTTGCCTAAAGTGTGTATATATATATATAAGCGGGTGCCATTTATAACTTGTAAACTTATTGTAAATATAATTGGCACTACAATTAATCTTATATTCATACAACTTTCAAGATAAAAAGTGTGATCAAATAGTATTACTATTTATCTTTTCAATATTAATATTAATTTTAAAGGGAGAGAGAGATTTTGAATAGAAAATTAAAAAAAAAAACTTTGATTAAATAAAAAATTCAATTTTTGATTAACATTATAAACCATTTTGATAGATTATATTTCATTAATATATTCAATTGATTATATACATATTAGCAAAATTTTCAAATCGTTTATTTTATACAACAATTGATTATAATTTCATAGAATCAAATTAATTTACATATATATCAATTGAGGTTGCATTAAAGTATACTCATAAATTTAGTAAACGAGGACAATCATCGAAGAACTTACTATCAATATACATTAAATTACCTTAAATAATATACCAATAATAGATAATGACAGATACATCAACTAGATCTAAAGAAACATTACTAAAACCAGCTGAAATTAAAGTATCACCACCATCATCATCATCAACAAGAAGTCAAGAATTGAGACAACCAATTAATTTTATAAACTCAAAAGATTCACCTAATTCATCTTCATCTACAACTACATCATCAATATATAACCAAGGTTCAGCATCTACAACAACAAGAAGAGGTAGTACTATTCCAAATTCAAGTGGATTAGGATCAAGTGGTGGAAGTCATTCAAATTCAACATCACCATCAAGAATAAGAAGTAATAGTGCAAATATAAATGATTTAACTCCAACCCCATCTCATCATCAACCGGCACATGCAGTTACAAGACAACGTAGATCATCATCATTAATTCAACATTTAGAACCTGATACATTAGATACAAAAATTGATCAAGCTTTAAATCCAAATGTTAATGCAAATTGGGTTCATCAAAAGGGTGCATGGATTATTCATATTGTTATAATTATATTATTAAAAATTTTTTATAATTTTATAAATGTTTTAGATAATGATTGGAAATGGACATTAACAAATTTAACTTATACTATTGGTTCATATATTATGTTTCATCAAGTTAAAGGTACACCATTTGAATTTAATTCAGGTGCATATGATAATTTAACAATGTGGGAACAAATTGATAATGGTGATCAATATACTCCAACGAAAAAATTTTTAATGTTAGTACCAATTTGTTTATTTTTAATTAGTACTCATTATTCACATTATGATTTAAATTTATTTATATTAAATGGTGTTAGTTGTTTGTGTGTTGTGATACCTAAGTTGGCTATAGCTCATAGATTAAGAGTAACTTTATATTAAATTAATTCCAAGTTTTAAAATCAAATTTATTATTAGATAAAGGATGTAAGATAAAATATAAAAGTACACTGGATAGGAAGATCCAGCTAGGAATGGAAAAAACTTAGCTAGTCAATGGAACAATGAAAAAAAAATATATAGTTACTTTTTATGTTAATTTTATTTCAAACTAATGACTTTGTAGATAATTGTTGAAACTCCGAATAGAAAGTGAAACTCACTTGATTAGTAACAAGTAGATGTTTTGACAGAAAACTTTAAAAATCCACTTATCATTGACAAATATTCATTCAATTTACATCTTTAATTTCGTAATTCTTTACCACTGTTAATATTACTACTAAATAAAAGTTTAATTTAAACTTGTAAAAGATTGATCAAATATTTTCAATCTTGTGTAATAAGAAAGCGCCCCACGTAGACTATACATAATAGCTCAAAAATAATTTGTACCAGTTGAATGAAAAAATTCTATTTCACTAATTTGAACTTAACTTTAGAATCTAAAGCATGAGGTTTATAAGAATAGATTGAATATCAGATTGAGGGGATTAAACTCAAATTTCAAGTGACATAAGTCTTAAAATTACATTATGGTAGTAATCATAATAAATAAATAAATAATTTATTGATAAATTGACTCTGAAATTAATTATAAGACAATAATTATAATAATAATTAAATGAAATATGAGCTGAAAAAAAAAAAATTAAGGATTTATTTAATCATACATAAAACCTTTTCAAATTTTTAAAAATTTTGAATCATCTCAGATTTCAATCAATTTGAACAACATCAAACATAACAATTCCAAAAAAAATGTCTTACGCTTTATCAGATACTCATAGACAATTAACAGAAGGTCATTTAAAAGATACTGATCCAGATGTATATCAAATTATAAAAGATGAAGTTGATAGACAAAAACATTCAATTGTTTTAATAGCGAGTGAAAATTTTACAACTACTGCAGTATTTGATGCTTTAGGAACTCCAATGTGTAATAAATATTCTGAAGGTTATCCTGGTGCAAGATATTATGGTGGTAATGAACATATTGATAGAATGGAATTATTATGTCAAGAAAGAGCTTTAAAAGCTTTTAATTTAAATCCTGAACAATGGGGAGTTAATGTTCAAACATTAAGTGGATCTCCAGCTAATTTACAAGTTTATCAAGCTATTATGAAACCTCATGAAAGATTAATGGGTTTAGATTTACCTCATGGTGGTCATTTATCTCATGGTTATCAAACTGATTCAAGAAAAATTAGTGCAGTTTCAACATATTTTGAAACTATGCCTTATAGAGTTGATTTAGAAACTGGTTTAATTGATTATGATATGTTGGAAAAAACTGCTATATTATATAGACCAAAAGTCTTGGTTGCTGGTACTTCAGCTTATTGTAGATTAATTGATTATAAAAGAATGAGAGAAATTGCTGATAAAGTTGGTGCTTATTTAGTTGTTGATATGGCTCATATTTCAGGTTTAATAGCAGCTGGTGTTATTCCATCACCATTTGAATATGCTGATATTGTTACTACAACAACTCATAAATCTTTAAGAGGTCCAAGAGGTGCAATGATATTTTTCCGTAGAGGTGTTAGATCAATAAATCCAAAAACTGGTCAAGAAATTTTATATGATTTAGAAAATCCAATTAATTTTTCAGTTTTCCCAGGTCATCAAGGTGGTCCACATAATCATACAATTGCTGCTTTAGCTACTGCTTTAAAACAAGCAAATACTCCTGAATTTAAAGAATATCAAGAACAAGTTTTGAAAAATGCTAAAGCCTTAGAAAATGAATTTACTGCTAAAGGTTATAAATTAGTAAGTCATGGTACTGATTCTCATATGGTTTTAGTTTCATTAAAAGATAAACAAATTGATGGAGCAAGAGTTGAAACAGTTTGTGAAAAAATAAATATTGCATTAAATAAAAATTCAATTCCAGGAGATAAATCAGCTTTAGTTCCAGGTGGAGTTAGAATTGGAGCGCCAGCTATGACAACAAGAGGTTTAAGTGAATCTGATTTTAAAAAAATTGTTGAATATATTGATTTTGCAGTAAATTATGCAAAAGAAACTCAAGCAAATTTACCAAAAGATGCAAATAAATTAAAAGATTTTAAAAATAAAGTACTTAATGAAACAGATGAAAAATTAGAAAATATTAAAAAAGAAATTTCTGATTGGGCTGGTTCTTTCCCATTAGCTGTTTAAATTTGATAATCTTTCGTACCATAATACTTTAGTCGTTATTTTTTCCTATTGTTATAGTAATTAAAAAAATGAATTAAAAAAATAAATAATATTAAATACATATATGTTTTTATGATGAAATAATGAAACTGCTCTGATTAAATATATTGTAGTTTGGAAGTCTGATCATATATTATTGTGGTTTGGAAGTTGTTACAATTCACACTACTTTCTGTTACTTTCTAAACAATATAAAAATCAAAACAAATAAATTTAAAATTTTTATCTGTTCCTTCATACAACACAAATTTTTTTTAATTTTTGACAACCAAATTTCAAATCTATCAACATACAGGTTCATCCTGCAGACTAATAATTATTTATTTGTTTACCTTTAAATTGTTAGAGATCAATCAATAAATATATTAAAACATTACAACTACAACAACAACATTAAGTAAATTGATCAAAATTAAAGTAGTTAATTACGTGTAATCAGTTCAAGATTCTTTGAAATGCCACCTTCTAAAAGAAATCAAAACCCCATTGAAAAACCTGAAGTTTTTGATCCACAAGTTTCAGCTGCTGCAAATTATTTAAATACATCAACAGAAGATCCAAATATTACATATCAACAACAACAACAACAATCACACCAATCTTCATTACCTCATCCAACAACTCAGCAACAATTACGTCAAATGAATCAACAAAATCATCATCATCAACAACAACAACAACAACAACAACAACAACAGCAACAACAACATCCTTATTATTCTGCTGAATTACAACATAGAGCTGAGTTACAAAGAAGACAACAACAATTACAACAACAAGAATTACAACAGCATCAACAATTACAACAATTACAACAACAAGAATTACAACAACATCAACAATATCAAGCTCAAGTTCAAGCTCAAGCCCAAGCACACGCACAAGCTCAAGCACAAGCACAGGCGCAAGCTCAAGCTGAAGCAAATGCAAGAGCTCAAGTGCAAGCACAAGTTCAAGCACAAGCTCAAGCCCACGCACAAGCTCAAATTCAACAATATCAACAACAACAAGAAGCTCAACGTCAATTACAACAACAACCAATAGCATCAACATCATCAGATCAACCATCATCGCCAGGAGGATTTTCAGATTCAGAAATTATAGCAGGAGAAGATTTAAGATCAAGATTTGTTGAAAATGAAATTATTAAAACTTTTAGTAATAAACCAGATTTAGTTAAATATGTTAAAAATATTTTAGGACCAGAAGAACATTGTAGAATAGTTATAAATAGTTCTAAACCAAAAGCTGTTTATTTTCAATGTGAAAGATCTGGATCATTTAGAACTACAGTGAAAGATCCTGAAAAAAGACAAAGAATTGCATATACTAAAAGAAATAAATGTAATTTTAGATTAGTTGCAAATTTATATCCAACTGAAAAAGATACTAAAAAAAGAACAAAAGAAGATCCAGAACCAAATTCAAATGATCCAACTAGTGTTACTTATGATACTGAAGGTAATATAATTCAAGATGATGGGATTTTAAATCATGAAATGTGGATTTTAAGAATGATTAACCCTCATCATAATCATCAAGCTGATCCAGTAAGTAAAAAAAAAAGAAATAAGCAATCAAGAACATTAGTTCAAAAACCAATAAATAAACCTCAACCAAAACAAAAATCTCATCATTCAAATCAAAATACTCAACAACCTCCAACAATTCATCATCAAAATCATAATAATCAATTTTCAAATGTTGATACAAATTTATCAAATATTCCATCAACTCCAAATTATCAAGAATTAATTGGTCAATTAGGTCATAATTTACAACAACAAAATCCAATTCAACAACCACCAAATCAAAATAATGATCCTTCTTTGTATACAAATTTAGATAATGGAACTAATGGGAATGGGAATGCTACTAATACACAACAACAACCACAAACTACTTCTTCAAGTATGGCTGCCGCTGCTGCTGCTGTTGCTGCTTTAAGTTCTCAAACTAGTGTTGATCAACATATTGATCCAAATGTTCAAGCTCATGATCATTCTCAATTACCAAGAGGTGGATATATGTAAAATTAAAAAGGTGACGAATGATAAAGGTGATTTTCTTCTCTCATTTCCCCTTAATTATGATAACTCAAAAAAAAAAAAAATAACTTCAAAGTTGTATTAATACTAAATAATTTTTATATTATAATCTAATATCCTAATTTCGAACTACTTTATATTTCGTTCTCTAATTTTTCATTACTTGCATTCAAACCTGAATTAACTTCCTCACTTTCACTTAAATCTCTTGACTCAAAATTATTCTTTTCAAACCCTTCTTCATCATCAAAACTACCAACATGCTCTTCCTCATCCTCACCCACATCATGTAAACCTAACCTTCTAGCTTCATCATCAATCTCTTGCATAGACAATTTAGGCATTTCATCAGCAACTTTCCAAGCAGGTTTTTTCTCTACATAACTTTTAGCGAAAATAATATCAATTTCTTCCAATGATCTACCTCTTGTTTCAATATACCAAAAATAAATAACAGGAACAAAAGCAAAATTAACACAAGCAAAAAATAAATAAGTACCCCAACCTGAAGTTTCTAAAAATTTAGGTACAAACATAACAACAGCAAAATTCATTAACCAATTTGTACATGTTGAAGCAGCACTTGCATAAGTTCTTGTTTTTAATGGATTAATTTCTGGTGGATATAACCAAGGTAATGGTAATAATGTAAATGCAAAAAATATAATAAATAAGAAAATACCAACTGCTGCACCTTTTGCATTTTCAGGAGTAGGATTAATTAAACATGCAAATGATATAGTAAATGAAATACCTTGTCCTACAGCACCAATCAAAAATAATTTTCTCCTACCTAAAGTATCAACCAAAAAAAATGATGGAATAGTAGATAATGCATATATAGTTGCAAAAACACCACCTAATATCATTGATAATCTGTATTGAGAATGATTGAAAATTGTTTGATAAAACAATAAAGTTGAATAATATATAGCTGCATTACATCCAGTTAATTGTTGAAAAAATTGTCCACTACATCCAATCAATAATCTTCTAAAATGTTGTGTTTTACCACCAGTAAAAATTTCACTTATACCACCTTGAACTTTAGAAAATTTATTAATTGATTCAATAATTCCAGATATTTCTTTACCCACTTCCTCATCATCTTCATTAACACCTTTTAAAGAACTCAATACAAATTTAGCTTCAATTTCATGTTTATTCTTAATTAACCAACGAGGACTTTCGGGACATCCCCAAATCCCAAATAATACAAGTAAAGCAAAAAAAATTTGAAAAGCAACTGGGAATCTCCAAGAAACAGATGAATCAATAAATGAAAATCCAAAATCAGTCCAATAAGCAATAAATGTCCCCACAGCAATAAATGCACCTTCCATATTGACTAAAAATCCTCTATTTTCTGCTCTTGACATTTCACTTTGCCAAACAGGTATAGTTGCAGTATTTAATCCATTCCCAACACCAGTTATAACCCTTCCAACAACAAAGTGACCTAATGGCCAATGAGGTCTAAATGGAGTAGTACTAATAATAGCTCCAATAACAATAAGCACAGAACCCACAAATATCAAAGGTCTTCTACCGGTTCTTTCACCTTTCCATAAAGCAAATAATGCACCAAAAAAGCAACCAATTTCATAAGATGCAGTAACTGCTCCTTGTATAGTACCATTATCTTTAGTTGCTGGGAATTCATAATTAAATTGATCAGCTGCTATTAAACCTGACATTAATCCTTGATCATAACCAAATAATGAAAATCCAGCTACTGATGTTGCTGTTATGGCTACTCTTAATGATTTGCCCTTGAGTCCATATGTATTTGTTCTTTTCGTAAGTACTCCTAGTCCCATGATTTAAGTATTTTCATGAATATTAAGGTGGTTATCGTATGAATATTGATCCAGTTCTAAAATTAAAATTGATAAAACTCCTGAATCTCAACTCATATTTATATTTTGAAAACTTATTAGACTATCAAAGTAGGATCTAGTGGGGTAAAACCAAAACAATCAATTTTTGCAAACGCAAAATTTAATTCTAATTTAGCCATATCTCTTGGTATATTAAACAATTGACAGTTAAGAAAAAAACAACAATATTGTGTCAAAAAATTCCCCAAGTTTAATCATAAGTAACAAATTATCTCAAATTTCTTGTCATATTTATCAAATAACTGAACCAAATCACAAACAATAAAAAATTTCTAATAGCCCTTTATAATCAATTCTATCAAGTTAATTTTTGTTCTTGTTTTAAATTAATCCGATTACATGAGAATGCCAAGTTTCAAGAAAAAAAAATCTATACTTAAGAAAAAAATTATTAGGAAGAAAAAATAATTAATAATAAATTTTGCAACCAAAATTTAAATCTAAAGCTTTGGATAATGACGTTATAATACATTGGAAGTAATGCTTGAAATTGTTGTCTTGAAAATCTCAAGAAAAACCGATTATTGTTTACCCTTCATATATACAGTTTTTTGGTTTCATCCCCATAGATGGAATTTCAAGATCCATTTCACTTCGTCTATTATACATTAAGAGATAGTCAATAAATTTCCTATACTTCGAATGTGTATGAGTCTCTATATTTTAATACTATATATCTAATACCATAATATTTCTAACTAAACATAAACCCCAAATATTAAAAATAATTAAATGTCTCTCTTTATAAATACAAACTTATGTGAAAAAAACAACCTCAATCTATCAGAATTTAAGAAAATTCATTAAACTTCTTCTTCTATATTAGTTGGTTTTCTTTCAAAAACTCCATTATTTTCAGCACTTGTAGAATCACTTATATCTTCTTTAGTTTCAAAATTATCTTTTTCAAAATCATCATCATATAATCCTAAATCTTTAGCTTGATCATCAATTTCTTGTAATGATAATTTTGGCATTGTTGCAGCAACTCTCCATGGTTGTCTTTTTTCAACATAAGCTTTTGCAAATATAATATCAATTTCTTCTAAAGATCTACCTTTAGTTTCAACATAAAAGAAGAAAATAACTGGTACAAAAGCAAAATTCATACATGCAAAAAATAAATAACATCCCCAACCTGACTTTTCAATAAAAGCTGGTGTAAACATGACAACTGCGAAATTAGTTAACCAATTAGTACATGTTGATACTGCTGATGCTGTAGTTCTTGTTCTTAAAGGATTAATTTCTGGTGGATATACCCATGGTAATGGTAAGATTGTAAATGCAAAAAATACAATAAATAAGAAAATACCAACTGCTGCACCTTTAGCATTTTGTTCAGTATCTTTAATTAAACATGCAAATGAAATAGTGAAAGAAATACCTTGACCAATAGCACCAATTAAAAATAATTTTCTTCTACCTAAAGTATCAACTAAAAAGAATGCAGGAATAGTTGAAATTGCATAAATAGTTGCAAAAACACCACCTAAAATTAATGATAACCTATATTTACTATAATTGAAAATAGTTTGATAAAATAATAAAGTTGAATAATAAATTGCTGCATTACAACCAGTAAATTGTTGGAAAAATTGAGTACTTGAACCAATAATCATTCTTTGGAAATGTTGAGTTTTACCACCAGTAAATAAATCTTTGAAACCAGTTTGTGCATTAGCAAATCTTTTAACTGCATCAATAATAACTGAAGCTTCTGCAATAACACTATCATCATCTGGACTGACATCATTTAAATAACCCAATACTTCATAAGCTTCTGCTTTTCTATCATGAGCTATAAGCCATCTAGGACTTTCAGGTAAATTAATAATACCACCAAATAAAATCATTGCAAATAATATTTGAAAAGCAACTGGAAATCTCCATTGAACTGATGAATTAATATAAGAAAATCCAAAATCAAGCCAATAAGCAATAAAAGTACCAAATGCAACAACTGCACCTTCTAAAGTAACTAAAAACCCTCTATTTTCAGCTCTTGACATTTCTGATTGCCAAACTGGAATAGTTGCAGTATTCATACCATTACCAATACCAGTAACAACTCTACCAATAACAAATTGACCTGTTTGCCAATATGGTTTAATTGCAGTAACTGAAATAATTGTACCAATAATAATAATTATTGATCCCATTACAATAAGTGGTTTTCTACCAATTTTATCACCTCTAACTAAAGCAAATATAGCACCAAAAAAACAACCTAACTCATAACAAGCAGTAACTGCACCTTGAATTGTTGGATTACCTTTAGTTGGTGGAAATTCCCAATTAAATTGTTCACCAGAAATTAAACCTGACATTAAACCTTGATCATAACCAAATAATGAAAATCCAGTTGTTGCAATAACAGTAACTGCTATTCTTAATTTTTTACCTCTTAAACCACCAGTGGCTGTTCTACCACTTAACCAGTCAAATTTACCCATTTTTTCTTCTTGTTGATGTATATAAAATGTAATATGGGTTATATACTAATTTTTTTTCTTTATACTAGTAAATTTGGTATGATTTTCTTGTCTATCGTATCTTTAAATTCTTATAATATGAAATTATTTGACAGATTTACCTTTGAATAATTGATTAATTCTATCTATGATGATGAATTTCAAGAAAATTAAAAAATCCAAATGAATAAATGTATAAAAAAATAAAATAAAATGAATGAATTAGATCTGAATTGAAGTAATAAATTCCTTGGTAAATAAAAAATTTCTTGGAGAAGATTTGAAAATTGGAAGAATAATTTCTATTTATATAAACATTGAAATTTAAATAAAAATTTTTATTTATTTATTTATTTTATTGTTAATTTGTTTATATTAAATGATACATTCATTAAATATTATTATTATTGTCTTATAATAGTATGTTTGTAAACTATTAATAAAGAGATTGAAAATTTTTGCTATTAATTAATCTTAATTTGGGGTTTATTTAATACACAATTTAATTTTTGTGTATGTAAATATGTATATATGTACAATAATTAAGTTTGTGTAATACATACGTAATTTAATAGTATTAAATTTTTAAACTTTTTTAAATAATTTATTTGACATATTATTTGAATTTTAATTTTATTTTATAACTTTAAATTTCTTTTCTCTGGAATAATTAATATTTAATAAATTAAATAAAATTAAAGTATATAATAAATGTAGATTCACTAACATTAAAAAAAAATATAATCATTTAGCCGTATAATATAGAAAAAAGAAAGGAAGATTAACATTAGAGTCAAAACTTTGAAGTAGTCAGTCCAACCAAAACCTCTTAAAGACAGCTGAACATTAGTTAATTAAGATGAGCGATATAAAAAAGATTATGATTCATGGATATTAAACTAAATATTATAAGTGGTGGAGTATCTTTAATAATTACTATTTTTCATAAGAAAATGTTTACTAACCCAAGAGATCTTTATTAATTATTTTTTAAATTATTTGAATGATGTAATTGAACATTTATATTTTATTTAAAATTTAAGTATCATATATATATATATTTTTTTGACTAAAATATTGAAGTTAAACGGCATAATTTAATTAAATACAATTATGAGTTTGTGTAAATATACTGTATCTTAGTCGGTAAAATACTGTATATAAACCATTTACTTGCATTTTGTTTTATTAATTTCTATAAAGATGTTTCAATTGTCAATTTTTTAAAAAAAAACAAGTATATATATAAACTAAACGACACTTCAATTATAAAATTTACAACTATCAAAATTTATAAAACTTGTGTTGATGGTATTGTATATTTTAAGAACTATTCTTGGTCATTCAAAAGTCAAAATCTTTCACATATTTATCTTGAATAAGCTTTATAATACCTAAAGAGATGAGTAGCAATTTTCAGAGAATGATGTACATTTTTATGAAAAATTGTGAAAAAATTACATACTACTAACTAAAATGTACATAATATTATTATCTATGCCAGCTTTGAAAATCTTTTTACTATTAATAAATCATGTGAGTGTAGTACGATGATATGATAGCAATAATCGCGTAAATTTTACTTCTTTTTAGTAAAACCTTGGCTGTATTTATTGCTCTCTTTCGTATAAGTAACTTACCGTCCATTTAAATCTGAATCATTGATGGTGATGGTTCTAACTTTCATTTAAAGTGATATTATCCTTTCTGAAAAGTTTTGAAAAACTCGAGTTTTAAACAGAGCGCAATTGCATCTCGGAATGGGAATGTTATATTCCTAAATACATTTTAATGCAAAAGAAAATAAAAATTAAATTAAGTAACACAAAAATAGTTTTTGTATTAAGTAAACTTACATATACATTTTTTATTATATTTTAAGTAATTGTACATTGATTTTAAAAAAATAACTAAAAATGCTAAAAATAAGATTCCACTATAAAAAAATTTAAGATTCTTTTAAGACCATAATATATTATTCAAGTGGGGAAGGACCGATTTTACAAATAAAATTAGTGTCGAGCTTCCATCTCTATGTTCAAATAATTAAGGTGAAACCATTTAATGGAGATAAATTCGGAAAGATTCAAAATTTACGTTGATGTTTCATAAATTATTTACTAAAACGATACTCAAAGTAATAAACAAATTTGCTTATTTAATGTTATACAAAACACAGTAAAAGAATACGAAATATAATTGACACAGATCAGTATTCTTAATTATAAGTACACTTCTGTTTCTGTGATAGATTAAATAGAAACCCAAGAAAATATAAAGACTTTGTGAAGCTTATACTCATCTCTTAAAGTTGTAAATTACTTGTGGAACACTAATAAAGAGTGAAAAATTTTCTGTATCTCTTCGAGAAATTTACTTCAATATGTACGTAATTAAACGTCAAGAAGTTGAAAATTTAAATTTATGCGTTTTATTTCAATATTTGTTTATTATCAATGCATGTAGAAAGTTTGTAGAGTGACAGTTTATCAAACTCATGAAAACACTAGGTTTTTTGATATTGTATTGGGTCTTGGCATTTCGTTTCTTTTATTACAAGTCGTTTTCAAAATATAACACAGAAAAAGACGATGTTATTAAAAACAGTTGTTATTCAGACTCGATAAGAAATGAATAAGTATTTTTAAAAAACATTCCCGACAAGAATAACATTCCAGCATCCACAGCTGAAGTGATTCATACTATTTATTCGGTACTGTCATGTATAATTTTAAACTATCTGTCAAAAAAAATTTTAAATAAAATTAATCCGAATATTTAAAATTGGTAACTTACATCATATTACATATTGTTTCATGTATCAAAACACCAAAATAATATATTATTATTATTATTTTAACTTATTAACATTTATATATACTACTGTACACGATTTTTAATATATACTGTTTAAGATTCAAGTAAGACATTAATAAACAATATTTAAAGTCTAATATAAAGGACAACAAATGGTTAAAATTAACATTAAGTGATTTTCAGTTAATACTCAATTGTTTCATTGAATGTATATAATCTATTATTTGATTTTACAGACGCGTAAATTCCTTTGTTTTCTGAAAATGGCTTAAATAATGTTTCATTTTGACCCTTTCCCCACCTTAACGTATTACTTAATGTTCATAACTTATTATCTTTTATCAATTCTTCTATATGACCTTTAGTTTTTTATTAAACTCAGTTATCGAAATCCTTATTTTAATGCCACCAATCAATAACACTTTAGTTTTTCATAGTCTTTCAGACCAGCGTAGATTAGAAGTCATTAATCAAAAACTTGATACCTAATAAGATTTTTTAAATAATTGGAAAATGTAGAACTATCTATTTTGTTATCATATTTGCATAAGGCATTGTGAGGTTGAGGATTATTAAAGAGGTTTGAAATCAAGGTCTCAAAGTCAATTAAAGTAAAATCAACAGAATACTTCTTCAACTAGGTCAAATTACTTTTATAGATTCGAATCACATTCCTTCTTCTGCTTTAGATCAAATTATATCCCCTGAATTTAAAATGTTGTTTTTTCCCCATATTTCAAATAAGGATATAAATAAAATTTTCCGTTTTGTGGGGTGATCTTATCTCCATTTGAATTAAAAATATTTAATTAATTCACAAGACAAATAATCTCTCGAGCGTTTTCCATTGAAGATCAGAGGGGTATTTTTATCAACATATTTACAACTCACAATTCTATATATTAATATTAGATTATGTTTTAAATTTAATCACTATATCAATTTCATTTCAACTTAATTTTATTATGGCTACTAAATACGCCCTTATAACTGGAGCATCGTCAGGTATTGGATATGATTTATCAATTGAATTATCAAAAAAAGGTTATAAAGTAATTGGATGTTCACCTCAACAATTTCTAGTTGATCAAAAACCATTGGAAGAAAAATATGGAGTTATATCATTACCATTAGATATTACAAACAAAGAACAAATCAATAAATGTTTTGAAAAAGTAAATGAAATTACTAATGGGAAATTATCAATATTATATAATAATGCAGGTATTGCAATAATTGGACCAGCTATAGATATAGATGAAGATAAATTAGATAAATTATTTCAAGTTAATGTAATTGGTCATATAAATGTTACAAAAAAATTTGCACCATTGGTTATAGCAGATAGAGGTACAATAGTTTTTACATCAAGTGTTGCTGCAAGAGTTCCATTAAGTTGGATATCAGCTTATAATTCAACAAAAGCAGCTATAGATGCTTATGCATTAACATTACATGGAGAAATGAAACCATTTGGTGTAAGAGTTCATAGTGTTATTACTGGAGGAGTAGATACAAAAATTAATGAAAATGGATCATTTGAACAAATTGATTCTTTTTATAATGTTCCTGGTTTTTTAGAAAGTGTTTTAACTGCTTCTTCAATGACAAAAACAGATAGTGTATCACCACAAGCTTACGCTAAAAAAGTAGTTAAAGATTTGACAAGATATAGAGATCCAGGGTTTAATTTATATCATGGTAAAAAGGCATATTTATTACATTGGATAAGTAGATATTTACCACTTTGGTTAACTGAATTTTTCATACAAGCTCATTTCAGACAATTAAAAGTGCTTAAATATATTGCTACCTTGGCTAATAAAGGTAAGTTTGCAAAAACTAATGATAAAAATTTTGTAGTTAAGGTTTATAAACCTGGTGATACGGTTGAAAAATAGTATATAAAGAATTGATTAATTAAGTATATTGATATTATTAAATTTATTGAATGTAGAGAATGTAAATTGTAACACTTGAACGTATAAATTCAAATTCAAAAGTTTATTCAGTATCAATCACTTGACCTAACCAATACTTAACATCATTACCTAAATTATCCAAAAATCCCAAACTTGCATAATCAGAAACAACACCAGTAATTTGATTAATTACTGATTCTTCAACTAATAAATCATTACCATTATTTCCAATACTAGAAACAAATTTATTTTTATTTTTTAAAATTATTATTAATTTATTTTTAAATTTAATAAAATAAAACATCCAATCATTATTTTGATTTGATTTAAATTTATGATAAAATTCATGAATATTTAAATCTAAACCCGTTAAAATTTCAATTAATTGATTATGTATATTAATTATAATTTGATTATTTTTCAGTTGTGATAAATTTGTTAAAATTAATGGAATTGATGATGTATATGTCTTGTTTTTCAAATCAAATATAGTATATAAAAAATCTGAATCAATATTTGAACTTATATTTATTGTTTTTATTGAATTTATAGATTTAGACATTGTTGAATTTAATACTTCTTGTTCTATATCATCTAACATTGGAATCAAGACATTATTTGTTAGTTGGTGGTAAAAATTTGGATCGTCTAATTTGTTGGTGTCGATTGATGAATATATTAGTGTTATATATATGTCATCTTTTACAAATGTTATTAATTGAAACTCTTCTTCTACAACATCATCGTCTTTTTTAATTGGCAAGTATACTATTTTTCTCCTGATTGATTCATCTTCTTGTATTCCATATAGGAATTGTCCATTATTTGCATGTTCTTGTGGTACTGGTATGCTATTATTATTAATTTCAACACTCGATTTACTTAAAAAACTTGGCATCGATAACCACCCAAAACCAACCTTTTTGTCATTTTCATCTGATGTTGTTTCTTGAGCTGTATTATCTCCTCTTATAATTCCAGAAACTGAATTCCAAGGTTGTACTACTAAGTTATTTGTGATGTTTATTGGATTTAACAAACTTAGTGGACCACTACTATCATCCAATTGCGGTATTTCTATATTGTCATGAGTATATTGTTGCATTATGAAATCATTTTCCATTAAATTGTAAATATCAATTAATGATTCATCATTGATTTTTTCATCGATCAGTTGAGACGATATATGTCCCAATTTTTTTGGAGATTTTGAAAAACAACTTATCAAAACGCTCAATGGAATCAACTCTTCATTTTGTAATAACTTCTTAAACTCTTCCTTTAACCTGTTAGATATATTGATCGAAGACTTTCGATACCGTATAGGCAAATGTATACTATTGAACCCTAAATAATTTAATTTATTTGGCCAATCTATATCTTCCGAATACTCCTGGCTGTTAAAAGATTTCAAGAATTTGGACCACCATTCATCTAATAATTTCTTGACAACATCTACTCCCAATTTTATATTTGCTTCTATAGATTTATTTATTAATTTGAAAAAGCAATATTGTTGTTTTATTAAATATTCCAATTGTTTAATTACTTTGTCATCATTAGAATTGATTGAACAAATAATTGTATATTCTAATTCAATCTTGTATGAAATTATAGTTTCATTCAGTAATTTTAGTATCATAGGATCTTGTTGACTCTCATTTGATTTTGCTCCAAACCCATGAATAAAAGCTGATATACCTTTTATAATTCCAATTGATTGATATTCCTTGGAATTAATTTCATTATTATTGCTTGGGTCTTCTTGAACATATGCAAGAATATCATCTGATGAATCGTTTTCTTCAAATTCTTTCAAATTATCATCGTTTTTAAAATCGACAATTAAAATATAATTCAATTTATTACGTATTAAAGGATTAATTGATTCCTTACTTATGTCATCATTTAACGATAGCGATAGTGATGATATATGAGGGAAATATTGAGTTATATAACTTGCCATTGATACATATTTTATCTTATTTTTAATCGAATAAATAAGTTGATATTGATGATATTTTTATTGAATCAACTATTTAAATTTAAGATTTATGAGATTAATTGAATCAAACACAAAATTAAAATACATACAGTCAAGTCGTAAATTAATAGCCAAAAAATATTTTAATTATGTCTCGCGCTACTAAGTTTTTATCCGACTTTTCCTCATAATTAATACCTGATGGACATTTTATTAGTACTAAACTTACGAACAATTTGTGTCTATTTTGATTCAAAACTGTCACAAAAAATTTCAAAATTTATGCCCAAATTTTCTATCTTTT